>NC_047135.1:10641251-10712293 GCF_009829125.3 Periophthalmus magnuspinnatus | reverse complement strand
AAAAATCGGCCAGGCGAGGAGGATGAGAGCCGGGCGAGGAGGAGGGCCAGGCGGGGAGGAGGAGAGGGTCCAGCTGTCATCGGGGCATCTGAAAGAGTTACACTCCACAGGGGGAGTGGGACAGGGGACAACATGTGAATAGCATTGCTGATGAGAAGATAGGACAAAGTAGAGGATAATGCTCAGGTTGCCATACTTCCCCCAGCTAGTTACCTCCTACTGCAGCCTATCTTATCCCGGGTTTTAATGTCACTCCCTAACTCCCTCACCAAGTAACCTGGTCATAAGCTATACCGAAGAGGAAGGTTTTAAGCCTGGTCTTAAATACAGAGACTGTGGGGGCCTGTTTAACATCAGCAGGGAGTTGATTCCATAGCACAGGAGCTTGGTAACTGAATGCTCTCCCTCCCACTGTACTTTTGGACACTCTAGGAACCACTTCAGAAAGGTGCTTCTAAACTAAAATGGTTTGAAATCTCCAAATGTCAAATTTCAGCTTCCAGCTGAATTTGATCAAGGCAATTAAATAATGAGCAACAACAATAGTCATTCAAATTAAAACTTTATTTGTTAATTAAAATGTTATGCTTTTTATATTTGCCCTTTGGACTTTCCATTACCCTCAGTAAAATGTCCTCTGTAGGAAAACTTGAATCTCTGTGTAATTTTGTCCTGGATGTCCCCCAAAACAATAGCTGACCAATCCCACAAAATTTCCCATGAACCTAAGCATTCAAACTTAAGCCTTTCTTAGGAATTCGGATCATTGTCCAGGCTGAGAAAACAGGTTCAGACTATTAATTTGCCCTGTTCAAACTATTACAAATCTACGATTAGTGAAGAAATGTAACTTGTGTTTAAAAAAAGCATAGCATCTCATATCTTTAAAGATGCACTGCAAAACTTTTTGCTTTTTTGGTAGGGTCAGCCATTGCCTTATGTGCATGGAGATTAATTCATTTTAAAGGTGCTTTTTTTAGTTGGCTAAAAAAATCCTACATTCTTACTGTGAGCAGAGTCACCTGTCCACAGAGCTGACCTGTAGCTTAGCCCTAGTGTTGGTACCGGCTTGCTTCTATAGAAACAGACAAGTTTAATGCCATTCCAGGCAAAGCAATAACATCTCCCATAGTCAAAAAATTAAATCCACCATTTGGGAAACATATTTTTCCACTGCATGATTCATAGATGATTAGATTTGACTGTGGCTAGACTTAAGTATTGCTTCTTCAGCCCTTTCACATATATCCACAAATATTTTCATTTCTCACTGCGTTGCAATGATAACACATTTGTTTTTGTTTTTTTGTCCTCTTCTTAGGTCAGTGCATCTCCCAGCTGTGTGCGTGCTGCCATGAAGATGTTATACTGCCCCTACTGTTCGGGGCAGGTAGCTCTGAAGCCATGTCAAAATTACTGTCTAAATGTGATGCGCGGCTGCTTGGCCAATCAGGCTGATCTTGACACAGAGTGGAACAACTTCTTAGGTGAGTGGCTTCTTCAGTCTTTGTGTTATAAGCAATTTACATGGTTGGGTTTGTTTGAGAAAAGTGAAAGTAGAGTAGTGCTGCACAATTTTGGTTAAAAATGAAAAATGCTATTTTTCTGACAATTTTTCTGACAATTTTCTGACGACCAGTAGTGCCACCTCAAACTTTGATTTTCATGGGGCCAATGGGAGCCCGGCTCGGAAAAAAGTCAACGTAAAAATCTGAAACTCACATCAAAAAATAGAACATGTCAGGACATGACAAAAATGATATTGTGGCCCCGCCCTAAAATGACCCCCTGAATGTTAACGAAAAGTAAATTTTATTGGACCCAAAATTCAAGGTTGGTGAAAAATGTATTATTTTCATGTTCAAAAAAATGTATGTTTCAAAATGACTCAATAGCGCCACCTCAAAATTTGAAATACATTACGGCAATGAGAGACCTTTTTCATCGTAGATAAATGAAATTTGGTACAAACATAGAACATGTCAAGACAAGTAAAAAATTATATTATGACCCCACCCTAAACCCTACAGGAAGTCGGCTATTGTGGGCGGAACCCAATTTTTCAAAAATTTTACCTCTCACATTTGGATTTTTTGTGCCTTGGATTTTCATTCAAGAAACTTGCAAATTGGTCAAAATGAACTAGACCCATGTGGGATTATAGGTAACTGTCTTGGATTTTTCTAAGTTATATGATAAAATGTGGGTGTGGCCAGCAATCAAAGAAAAAAACAATATTTTGAAGTGTTAAAGTGCGCATAACTCACACATGCAGTATCCTATTTCCCGGCATTAATATACATTTTGTTTAAAATCTTGATCTGCACGAAATTATATACAATTTACATATGTCAGAATTTTTTTGTTCCACAGCGCCCCCTTGAACTTTTGAATTGGACCAAAAAAATTACTTTGACATAAACATTTGAAATTCGGCATGGACATTTAGCTTGGCAAACTGAACAAAAAAGCCAATGAGAACATACCTCTATTTGCAACCATGTTACCGTGGTAACATAATAAATGTGTCATTGAAATGAATGGGGTTCAGAGTACTGGACTTTGTTGTAGACTAAATAGATGCTCTACACTCATCAAACTATGGCCTAAAGTTCAACATTGGCAAAAAATGTTGTATTTTCATGTGCAAAAAATTTTACGTATCAAAATGACTCAATAGCGCCACCTCAAAAATCAAAATACATTACGGCAATGAGAGACCTTTTTCATCGTAGACAAATGAAATTTGGTACAAACATAGAACATGTCAAGACAAGCAAAAAATTATATTATGACCCCACCCTAAACCCTACAGGAAGTCGGCCATTGTGGGCGGAAAAATTTTAACTCTAACATTGGATTTTTTATGCCGTGGATTTTTTATGCCGTGGATTTTCATTCAAGAAACTTGCAAAATGGTCACAATTTACTAGACCCATGTGGGATTATAGGGAACTCTTGGAATTTTCTAAGTTATAAAATGTGGGTGTGGCCAGCCTGCAAAAAAACAGAAGTTTTTTGAAGTTTTAAATGGCCCGTAGCTCAAACATGCAGTTTCCTATTTTCCGGAATTAATATACATTTTGTTCAAAATCTTGATCTGAGTGCATAGATATGCAATTTACACATACCAAATATTACATTTCTCCACAGCGCCCCCTTGAAATTTTTAAATGGCACGTAAAAAAATTACTTTGTCAGAAACATTTGAAATTTGGCATGGACATCCCTATTCCGATACTGAACAAAAAAGTCAATGACACCATACCTCTATTTTTAAAGGTGTTGCCATGGCAACGTCTGACATTTCTCATTGAAATACCGTAAATTTCGGATTATAAGCCGCTACTTTTTTTCCACGCTTTGAACCCTGTGGCCTATACAGCAGTGCAGCTTATTTATGGATTTTTACTGGATAACGGCTCCTGGGGGGCGCTCTCTAGCTGTAAATGTAAAAGTGAGACAGACGTGAGGAAAGATTCTGCTCTGAAGAATTCACTAGTTTTGATTTTGAACGATCATTTTGCGCATCATGAAATGGATATGATGCAGTTTTTAAGATAAAGAAGGAAATAGAGCAGGGGTCGGCCTTTAACACGCAAAGAGCCATTTGGACCCACTTTCCACGTAAAATAAAACACTGGGAGCCGCAAATACTTTTTGACATCTAAAATGAAGATAACACTGTGTATAATAATAATAACGGAATAATGTAGGTTTTATTTTCACGGACAAGCCTTCTACACGTGGCAGATAAATATGGCAAAAACAACTTAAGTGCATAAAAAATACAACTCATCAAACCGCTGCGTCAGTGTGAGCTCTGCGCTGATTATGTGATTATGTCTACTCTGCTCCGCAGTTTCTTTAAAAAAAAAAACAAACTCTAAAAGCGTATCGTTTAATCCCAGGTGCTTATTCTCCATGTGCCAAAGCAGTTTTGAAGGTTTCATTGCCTTATTTGCTTTTCCCGTATGTTACGCAGAGCGGACTCTGTGCGTGAGAGTCACCTGCAGCGACAAACCCAGATTTAAGTAGGCATTGTCTGTTAAATTTATCTTTCTTTTCTTGGAGGTCGTTGTCTCCTCTTCTGGCTCCTCAGTTGTCCTTTTCCCCTTTGTTAAAAGCTCTCCAAAGACTTTTGTTTTGGCTCATTCTCACTCGGTTGTGGCTCTACTTTTGGGCGACGTGTCTGATGTGTTAAACGTGAAACGTCATTGCGGAGACAAGATAATATACTTGCTACTACATCAAATAGATTTCTGTAGCGATTTTCCAGCAGGATTTTCATGATACATCTACGGACGAGCTTATTAGTGTGTTATTAGGGATGGGCGAAAGTTGCTCCTGACCCCTATGCGCACAGCGTCTGAAAATCAGGGCTCTTTACGCAGGACTGTGAGCTGTGTGTGTGTCTGTGTCTGTGAGACGTGAGCGGTGTTTGTTTTGAACATTGTTCCGCGAGTGTGACGCTTATTTTGAGCAACGAAAAATAAGAAAATATAATTTTATTTTAAGATCATAATAATCTTCCAATTGAAACTACAACAAAAAAGAGCTAACACAAATAAAATACACTTCAGCCACGCAGAACCGCAGTATAAGGCTGAAGGAGGCACATACGGCTCCGGAGCCGCGGGTTGCCGACCCCTGAAATAGAGCCACTGCACGTAAGCTCGACATCAATGAATCCAACTTGGTCAATGTAAAAAGACGACAAAAGTTTTCAGAGGAAATAAAAGCAGATTTGTTGGCGCAGCTTTATTTTCTAAACCTGCAGGTGTGTTCATCCCGTGTTGATGTCGTGTTGGTGCCAATTTTCAGGCACAGTTTTAAAAAAGCGTGTCGGTGCACCGTCTTTCTGTGTAAATATCTCATGTTACAATATGAAAACCTGCGGCTTATATTCAGGTGGAGCTTATATGTGTACAAAATTGATTTTCTCTTCAAATTTAGCTGGTGCGGCTTATATTCAGGTGCGCTGTGTAGTCCGAAATTTACGGTACATGGGTTTTGGTCAACAAGGATGAAAAATAATTACTGTGTCATAGACCATTGAAATTTGGTACACATATTCCTCTCATCATACTGAACAAAAAAGCCAATGAAGACATGCCTCTATTTCCAACCCTGCAGGCGTGACAATGTCATAAATGCTCCTATTGGAATGAATGGAGTAGTATTACTCAGTCGCTGATTTTGGGGGGAGGAGCGATGTAAGCGGGAACGAAAGGCAGGATCTCCGCGGTGGCGTGTACCCCGCGGTCGCAAGGGGTGGCGAGGGCCTTTATCATTGCTTGCAGTTTTAATTATTATTATTATTATTATTATTATTATTATTGCAATATTTATAATAAATAAGAATGATTTTCAGAGAAAACAAGCACTGTCACCTAAATATTATTAATAAATATAAAAACATATGTAATGTATATAATATATAAATATTATACATTTTGATTGGGCATAAGAGTTAAAAATTTCACCTTAATAATGATTTTGTTTAACCTAAAATGTTTCATAAAACCTGTTCCTTTTTAAGTTGCATAGAAATAACTGAACTGGACAAAATGTGTATTGAAGATTCTTTTAAACTATGACTCCACATAGTATACTAGCAATTTTATATGTATTTAATGCGTTGTTGCATTTCTCAGCTTTTTGTACTCTTGCTTCATATTTTATAGAAAAGGAATCTGAAACTCCTGTACTCCTAGGTCTAACCCAAACCTTGGAAGTACATTCACTGCTTGACTCATAATTCATTCAGAAATCATTAGTCTTATCTATCATCTGATCACTTTATTCTCCTCTGTATTTACCAGCAGCAAGCAAACACAATGCAAACTATTATGTGCTAGTCTTTGAACCTGTATTCCCTCCAGCTCTGTCTGATAAATTGAACAAAACATTACTGCTTATTGTGTGAAAATCTTGTTCAAACATGTTCTCTTTCTGCTGTATGTTGTGATGGTTAAATGGGCCGGAGGAGATGGGCCTAAACTATGAAGGTCTTTGTGCGCTAAATACTAGGGACACATATTGTTTTCATTTGCAATAATGGAAGAAAAGTCCTGGTCTTTTAATGGAGATATTAACTAAATTTAATATGACAGAATCCAGGGGCGTAAATGTGTTTCTAGTTTTCCACACAGCTGAAATTGCCCATCTCTCTGTCTCTGCTACTGTCTGCCTCTCTGTTGTCTACACTTTCCCAAACTAAACTTCAAGGCCTCAATTTTAACTTTAAATAGTATGGCTATGCAATGGCTACATCTAGTGGTGTCTTGTATTATGACAGTAATTCAACTGGATTGCATCATGAAGAATTACTTTAGTTCACTCAAATATTTTTTTTACAAACAATGTGAAATAGGTTGAAAATGTTCAGATCTGTGGTGACACAACAAAAGGCAAAATATTGAAAATATAAATATTAGGGAAGGGATAAGACCTCGAGTGATAAAAGTGCCATCAGATTGTGCACAAATGAGAAAAATTATCTTGCGAAATTTCTTTTTATAAGCATTTGCGTTAGGCCTGGACAAAAAAGAGGGTTAAGGGCTGGTGAGTTGTAATTCCAAGTCCTACAATGAAACAAAAATGTTAAAATAAATATATGTGAGGCCAAAGTTGTGAACTGAACGGTGTAATTTATTTATTATAAATTAAGTCAAATCTTGTCTCTTGTTCTCGTGGACCCAGTCTCATGTCTTGTCCCATCTTGTAATTGTCTCGTCCAACCCCATCTAAGATGTTTTTGAAAAATTTGACTGGGGATTTGCGAGTAGGTACTTGCTTAAAACCCATAGTTGATTATGATATGTGTCACGTACACACAAATGGCATAATCTGTTTTTTTCACACGGTGTTGTTATTATTGTTTTTTTTCTGTGATTTTATTTCACAGACGCCATGTTGAGTCTGGCCGATCGTTTGGAAGGTCCCTTTAACTTTGAGTCTGTCATGGATCCCATTGACGTTAAGATCTCTGAGGCCATCATGAACATGCAGGAGAACAGCATGCAAGTCTCACAAAAGGTCTGTACTAAAAAAAAAAGATTTACTTAAAACCTTCAAATGCTGGGTTAAACCTGTCAGACACAGTGGGACCCATCTCCAAATCTTGAGCTAGGTTTGGTCAGGACTGTCTTAGCTGGAGAATTTCACCTCTTGTAAAAGTATATTAGTATCTACCGTGACACAGTCTATGTAGGTACAATTTATTGTCCCCAAATTTGTCCTCTACATTTGACCCATCCATCAATACAGTGTGATCCATCTCCAGGTCTTGAGTTAGGCTTGGTCAGGACTACCTTGGCTGGAGGATTTGCCTGCATGTGCTTGGTTACTCTTACTTCAAGGAGTACTGCATGTTTGATTGAAAGTCACTAATGTAGTGTCCCTCTTGTTTCTGTCCCCTCCTTTAGGTCTTCCAGGGTTGTGGGCAGCCCAAACCTAGCATGACATTCAGAACCAAACGTTCGATCAAAGAGACTGCATTCACTGGGCGATTCAGACCCTATAGTCCAGACGCCAGACCCACCACAGCAGCCGGCACCAGCTTAGACAGACTGGTAAGAACCACCTGAATGAATATGGTTAAATATTTACTATTTGATTTAATATGTTTTAGCAATTTGCTCACTCCAAGATTTTTTTTTTCTTTTGGGGATTTTTTTTTTAAAATAAAACATGTGCATGCCTAAAACTAACTTAAGCTGTGACTTCAATAGCAGCTTACCTGAGTGAATTGAGTGAATGAATGCACCATAATTGTATCTTTGAATGTCCAAAAAAAGTGCAAAATAAATGTAAGTGCAGTATTATTTTATTATTTTGTGGATGCAACTGAGAACATGCATTTCTTCTTGTATGACTTCTATATAAATCTTTTGTGTGCCTTTTTCTTCTTTTCTCGTTTAGACTAGTGACGTGAAGAAGAGGCTGAAACATGCTAAAAAATTCTGGTCGACGCTGCCTGAGACTGTGTGCGCAGGAGAGAGGATTGCCCCCGGAGATGAGTGCTGGAACGGCACCGCCAAAAGCAGGTAAGGCACAAAAAAGTGAAATAAATCTACATTCCTAAGGCACAATCAGAGGTAACATGAGACTCATGAACTTCCAACTAAACCAGAAATACATTTGGTTTACATTGCAACAGACACAAAACAGTTTTGTGACTCTGCAAGAACTAAACCAGTCAGGTCTCAAGCAGTATTGTTATTGTGCTAAATTGGGTTTACTCTAGATCTTAACCAGATCTGAACTACAACAAAATCCACATCCAATCAATGACTAAACCTGATCTAAACCTGGACCAATGTAGGATAAAGCCAGAACAAAGCCAGAACAAAGCCAGAACAAAGCCAGAACAAAGCCAGAACAAAGCCAGAACAAAGCCAGAACAAAGCCAGAACAAAGCCAGACTACTGTTGGTCGAAAATAGAACTATTTTTCTAACTATAAAGATATGATTACCAAGAGACCTGCATTTTAATCACTGTATGTAACCCTTATTATTTTGATTGGCAGGTATGAGTCTGTCGTCATTGGTAACGGCCTGGCCAATCAGGTGTCGAACCCGGATGTGGATGTGGACATCACAAAGCCGGACATCGTGATTCGGAGTCAGATCGCAGTGCTAAAGGAGATGACCAGCTGGCTCAAAGCAGCACACAGTGGCAATGACATCTCCTTTGAAACAGGTGTGGTGTTTACTCTTCATAACTGATAGATTTAGTAGACCTAATTTAGGTCAATTTAAAACATTTATTATCTACATTACTGATAATTGTAGAAAGTAATCATCTGTAAGTATTGCCACTGTACATGTATTACAGTGGAATTCAGACATTGGGTTAGGGCTACACAAATTTGCTGAACCTGTGCCGTGATTATGCAGTTAGTTTTTTTTAAACAATAGCTGTTTTGTCTCTGGATAGAGCCTTAGTGAAAATTTACTTTATAAAGTCTTACAAATCTAATAGCAATTTGTGTCTATTGTGTGTTTAAGTCAAGATTTAGTTTACAGGGCATCTTTTAAGCGGGAACATTTTAGAGTAGATTGAACCTGCTAAACTACAAGAATCACATACTTTTCAGAAATCTAATCCATTGCCTAAATAATAAAGCCAACACTCTTCCAATCAATTGTTAAGTCATCTAATGTCTGCAGATTTTTTGTTATTAGAAGCATCGATAACCCCATATTATACTATATTAAAACTTGATTTACCACCATTTTGTCATTAAGACTGCTACTTCGCATCTAATTCAGTGGTTCTTAGCCATTTAACCTTATGGCCTAACTTAGTATAAAATAAACTGGTCCCCCTTCACATATTAAAATGTCTTACATTATTTGTGAGCTGGGTCTATGATTTCCACTGACCTATTCTAAGAGTGCTAGGTATAAGAAAAGACTAACTCAAATGTGCTAAAGTTTATGAAGCAGAAATAACAATAAACATTAACTGCATTTTCCACCCATAAAACACCTATGCTTTTACATGTAATTTCTCTAACTTTTATCCCATTGTTTTGTGCAGATGAAGAGGCGAGTGGAGGAGAGGAGAGCGGTAGCGGCTGTGACCCCCCCTCCTGCACCACAGACCAGGACATCTACTTCAGCACTCCCCCCGCCCCCCGCCTGGACCCTGTGGTCAAGTCCCCCTCTGGCTCTGCAGCCTCCAGGAGAGCCAGTCTGCTTATGGCTCTCTGCGCTCTACTCTTGGCTCTGCTCATCCCCCACTGGAGATAAAGACTACATACGCAAACCCAGGAACGAAAAAAAAAACAAAAACTGTCAGAGACTTTAAAGCCTGCTATCAAAACTTTGCATAGGGGCGCTGGTCCTAATTCACTTTTAATTATTGTTTGCTTCAATGGACACAAGTGGAGCCAACGTTCCCCCCATTTTTGTTCACGACGTCTTTGCTGGACCTGCCTACTTCGAAAACAGACTTTTTTTATTGTCTTATTTGGGCAGTTATCTCTTGTGCCTTCTTCACTAATTATTACCAAACAAGCAAAGTTGCAATTGCTAGTGGTCTGAAATGCCTTTTACTATTTCTAACATTTTAGCACAGATGGCAACACAATTCAAAACCCGTCATTGTTTTGCTTCTTTGAATGTGCAGAGTTATATTTTCAACAATGTATATACACATGCAAGTTTTTATTAAGCTTACAGGGACCATCTTGTGTGAAATATAGCAATTTTGCATTACTGGTATTGTGTTTAACCTAAGGATTTAGCTTAGGTTGGCTTACATACATATTCTATAACACAATATTTTCATTATAAAATAGCAGTCAAAATCTGGCATCTGCAGTACAGTAGTAAGTTATACCTCGTGCTCAATATCAATGCAATCTAGTGATATAAGAGTCAGGTACTTAAAAATAAGGCAAGAGACGGTTTAGTCCTGATGAATGGACAAAAGATGATGTTTGGCTCCCCCTTGTGCTGACTATATGCTATGCACAGTCTTACAGGGGTGGCGTGTGTATGTTTAAATGTGGGAAAAAAATGTGGAACAAAAGACAGTGTGTGGATAAAAAGAAAAAAAGATTATTTTAATACAGGGTTTTATATTATGGAGTTGTAATTTTTAGCTGGTTTGAAGATATATATTAGGTACTACAGTGGTTTTTACTGCTAGTTTTAGGTGGTGGAAAGTCAGGCATGGAGAAATGGGGGCACTTTGTCTTATTGTGCACAGTATTGTGGGCTAAATTGATTTATTTTTTGGTTTTAATTTTATTTCTCTGATTTTCTATAGCCCAGTTACCCCCATCCGCTGTTACATGTGTACCTCCAAAATGGCCGACGTCAGTATCATTCAAAAACATTTGATCATTATTCTTGTTTTGTTGTTATTTCTCATAGTTTGTAAGTTTTGTCACCACCCATGCGAATGCAATGCCTGGTTTCTTTTTTTTACCTGAAATTTTCAAATGAATGAGTGTAAGATATGAGTGATGTGTTGATTTTACAAAGGCCCTGGTGGTTTATTGTTGAGAAGCAGATGAGCACAACACGATATTTTATCTTTATTTAAAAATCTGGATTTTTTTAAAAAAACAACATTACTTTATACTTGTTATGCTGCCTATAATAGGGTTTCCAAAACACATGTAAGTCATTCACATTATCCAAGTATTCTTTAATATGGAAAGCAACACTATTCAACTTGTTTCTAAGAATTGCAACCTTTTTAGCAAATATATAGTCTAAAATGCAGGGTTATCTCATAAAATGTATCTTATAATGTTGAAAAATCAAAATTCTTGTCTACTATCAACTATCAGTAATTTGTGCTGCTAAAGTTGCTTAGTGTTTCTCAAATGTTCTTGCCATGTATTTAATTCACAAAAAGGATCAGATCGGAATAATTCTTAATATGCATTTTGTAACAGCAGTTCACGTACTTGTCACTTGTCCCTTGTAAAATTTCAATGCAAGAAAGATATATTTTTTTGGCCTTATTTGAAGGTGACACGTTGATTATACATGGGTTTTTACCGATCATGCTGAATTGAAACAGGAATATTGTACAAAACGTCTATGCAACCTGTCAAAATACTAACGCCTTAATTTAAATGAGCTGTGCCTTAAAACAGCTAGATTTGGTAATGATTTTTTCCCGACTGAGTGTCAATAACATTTCAAAAGGGCTTGTGCATGTGTTCATTGAGTGGACAAATGGTGTAGATTGGTGTAGAAACCCTGTGTTTTGGGTGAAGATGGGATGTGTCTGAGCTAGCGGGGCACGGCTTATGTAGCATTTGTGAATGGCAGGAGATGGCCTGGTCCAAAAATGCAGAAGATTTGGTCCAACTTTGAGTCCTGGGACTTTAAAGTTGGGTTGGACAAAAAGCCAGTGCCTTGTTCAGGACCTGAGTGGACTCTTATCAATGACTGACTGAAAAAAGAAGAGAGTGTAAATACAGAGCAGGCGTTTTAGATGTCTCTAAAAGAGGCCGTAACCTTCACCAGATTTTTACTGTCAGAGTATCTCCTAAATGTTACGGAAAAACAGAGATAGATGTTAAATTGTAAGAGAAAATGTATATTAAACAACATTTCTTAGTCTTGTTGAAATAAAGACTGCCATATTTAAACAAATGTTTGTTTTTCATTGTTTTAAATCTACATACATGTTATTAACATGACAATTTTGGGTTTAAAGACAATTGAGCTGCAGCTTAATCATGAGAATTTTGAAACAAGAAAATTTATTTTTCTCTTCTTGAGACTGATCATTAAATAATAATGAAAATAATTAAAATAAAAGACAAATGTTTAGATTTAACATGTGCAGTTATTCTGATAAAGGCTTAAAGTTTGTGCTGCTCCTATTTTTGAGAAGTGCACATGAGCAGGGCTCTATCGGGGTCAGTTTTGTGTTCCTTCACTTGTAGGATTTAGGGTTATGGTGAGGTTAGGGGCTGGTTTTGAGACTGTGGTTAAGGTTAGGGCCAGGGTGAGGTGCCAGGCTATTGAATTTACTTTCAAAAATATAGGATAATTTAAATGTGAGAAAACAGAACTGTGGAAGCATAGGTATGGTCCTCTGTATCAGAGCTGGGGACAGGGGAACAATCACATAGGCCCCTGTTAGGAAACTATACATACACACACACACACACACACACATACACCTACCTACCTAGGACCTGGCGTCCACATATGTGGACAACACATTTTGGGTTATCTAGGCCAGTGGTCCCCAACCTTTTTTATCACCGGTCATTCCGGGTCATTTTGGTGAAATTGCCTTTGTTCTGACCTCTCCAAATTAAAATAATCACCATTATTGAACCCTCAGTAGTAACTGCACTAGTTTGGGGTCTTTGTAAAGGTAACACCCTATAGTTTTACCCACAGGTGTCAGAATCACTGTAAGTTTGTCTGCTGAGCATTTATACACTTTGGAACACACATTAAAAATTTTTTTTCTCATCCTCGCCAAAAAAAATGTGTGAAAATGAAGGTGTAGAAAGCTGCAGTAGGTAGCTGGGGACAAAAATACACTATATCTCAACTGACAAGATTGTTGACCACTTACATTTCAAATTTGAGGTCAATACATATAAAAATGAGAGTTTTACAATCATTTTATCATGAGTAAGTCCAGGCCTCTCCAAACCTATCCGAATGAAGACATTTGGAGAACGTTTGGAAAAAGTGCAATAACTTTTGAATGTTTCAACCCACAGACATCAGTGAGGTCTCTACTGAAAACTCACACTGAGAGGAATCTGTATCTGCACACCCAGCTGCTCTATTACTGTACATTTATATATCATATCAAAACACAATATAAAATGTATATTTGTATATAAAATACAGTCAAAACAAGTGGTATGGGTCAAAATAAATATATATTTACAAACCACACACTGCAAACAGTGAACAAACACACACACACTTCAAAATGTAAACAAACACACACTGGAAACTAAGAACACACTGTACATGATTGTACAGTGAGACAGTCATTCTGTGACAGTGGCTCAGTGGTTAGAGCTTTGGTCGAGTCCCACTTGGACCAATTTCTGTCATTGTGTCCTTAGTTCTGTTATTGTGTCCTTAGGCAAGAGTGATACATGATGATGGGGGCGCAGATTGACATTAGCTAATGCTAATGATTACACATGATACACATTTGACCCACAATTAAGTTAATAGCAGAATAAACCACGCTTACCGATCAGGAACAGCATCCAGTCCATCAAAACATAAGGTCCCTCTACTCCTCAGTCCACCATGAGATCTTCACTCGGTTCCACGAACCGCTCCGGGTCCGAGATGCCTCTAGTTTAACTTGTACAAACATTCACAGTGTCCTCGGTCGTGTACTTCCTTTGTTTTGTCCGTTTCGTCATGTTTAAAACGCAAAACTGCTGCGTAAAATTACACAAAGTAAGTAAGTAAGTAATTTTACGCACGGATCTTTATATCCAGTCTCGTCTTTTTACGCGCGCAGAAAACTCCGTCTGTTTACAGTAAACCACTGCATGTTACGTGTAAGAAATGGTCGTTTCTGATGCAAGCGTCAAAGAGGACTAAGAGACTAAAGTATAAGTCAGAAGGGTTTAATGAGTTCATCACAGGTAAAGTTAACAATGGAGCACCGGACTCTCAGGAAAGGATAGGAAGAGAGTCCTGAGATGTTTGTGTTTCCAGCTTTTATAGGCCTCCCAGAGGAGGGTCTTCTTCTCGTCAACATGTGGTTACACTTTAAAAACCTTTTGGCAAAATCCAACAGTGTGTGTTTTTAAGTCAATCAATCTCATTGTTTTATGACCCTCTCAGGGTGGGGGTCACTCAGTCCTTGGTGAACAGGGCTACAGATAGGAAGTGGCCCTGATCATAGATGTTATCTTCTTGGTCCCAGTGCTCGCAGATTGCTTTATGACCCTCTCAGGGTGGGGGGTCACACAGTCTTTGGTGAATAGGGCTACAGGCATCTGGGGTAGTATTACATTGTTAAAAAATACCTTACATACGAATCAGCGTGTTCCGCAGTTCATGGGCTTTAAGAGGAAAACATCACTCAACGTGTGTAATGTAACAGCTTGATTCTACAAGGGGGAGAGTGGGGCGTACTCTTCCAGTCATCTGTAGCTCTCACTCACTGTCCGCGGCTCCAGTAACCCACAGCCCCCACCTTATTGGCCAACTTTAGTGTCAATCACAAGCTAACAAGTTTGTTTTGCGCTGAGGAACAAAGTTGGCGCTGTCAGAAGTGTATTATGCTTGAAATTGACAAAAGAAATGCAGAGAAGTGACAGAACAGATTTCACTTTCCTGCAGCAGATTGGACATGGAGGATCTAACTTCCTGGACATAATTTCTTGACTGGATTATATTATCTGGACCTTTACGGAAGGAATGAGACCAACTTTGTGTGAATATGTTGATGTTTGACAGAACCAGAGCGCCCAAAGGTAAGTGACGTCCAAATCCACATTTCTGACTTCTCTGTAAAAACGGCGTTCCTGTCAGCACTGTGGTGATTAGAGGTGTAAATGGTTTACATATTCAGAAAGATGAATGCCGTAGCTTTCATTTGATGTGTAGACTGTTTGTGTGGGTGACACAGAAATACACGTACATTGCTGTAAATTTGTAGGCCGTGTCCCAATTCGCCCACCTGGCCTTAGAATCACCATTGGAAGGGCGATTCGAAGGGCAGTTACGTAATTTCCAGTGCGACAAGGGCTGTCCCATTTCAACCCACCCTACTGAATGCGGCCGAAAACCTGCCCTTCCCTTTGCACTGTTTCCATGGAGATCGGACGTAACCGAAGCGTGCATCCGTGCACACTTCGCGCACTTCTATATCCCATCATGCACCGCGGCTGCGCAAAAAAGAGAAGAAAATGGAGTCCACTGCGCAATACACGTTCAAATGTTCGTACTGGTTTACCTCATCTACAACAGTGTGATATGAAACTTTTAAATCTGAATAAAGATAAGTACAGGCCGTGTGTTTGATGATTAAAAAGGAGGGGAGTTACATGGAATAAAGGAATGTGGAGTTATTGCTAGACAATAAGAGACATTATTATCATGAGTAATTATTATTGCAATAAGAATAATTTAAGAATGCTCGTTTCTATTGTAAGCGACAAAGACTAAGAGACTGCAACGTAAAGTCAGAAGGGTTTAATGAGTTCCACACAGGTAATGTGAACAATGAAGCAACGGACTCTGAGGAAAGGACAGAAGAGTCCTGAGATGTGCACAAAATCTTCATGTGTTCCGGTACATTCCATACGTCTGCGCCCCTCGTGGGCACGTGTCATTTACCTTCGTGTTAGTAAATCAAGACACTAGCTTGATGTAGCGCTGCACTGCTAGAAAATACCTTATAATAATCAGATGAAAAGAACTGGCACGGCATAGAAGGGAAACAGTGCCCTCTACTGTTATTAAAGTGGTGTAGCCACTGTCCAAAATACCGAACCATTAAACTGCAATATCCCACTATATGTACCACTAATCAGTGTTCTTTGGTTTATAGACTATGAATGTAAAAATTATATTGTTACCTCTGTCTCTGTTATTACGTTTTCACAAGGTATATTTTGTTTAAGTTATGAAGTAGCTACAATTGAGTAAAAAAAATCACCTCAAACGTTATATTTGCCTATTGATATTCAATCTAAACAGAAAGAAACGGCTGTGACGACGACATCTTGACTTTTCTTCTATTAAATAATAAATCATTAAAAATAATGTACGTAATGTACATATCGTACGCTCAAAGACAGCGGTGGAAGTGCGGTCCGTGGTGTGGGCCTGTCCCACTTCAGCAAGATGGAGGCTACACTGAGGAGGGCAGATTCTCGACCGGAACCTTCAAACTACACTTTGAAGAGTACTTCGAAGGGACCCTTCAAAGGGTGCATTTGGCGAATTGGGACACGGCCAGAGTGTGCACTTTTGTCATTCCCGGGTTTGATCCAATATGGCCGACTTCCTGTGCATTTTAGGGCGGGGCTATAATATCATTTTTGTCATGTCCCAATATGTTCTATTTTTTGATGTGAGTTTCAGATTTTTACGTTGACTTTTTCCGAATCGGGCTCCCATTGGCCCAATGAAAATCAAAGTTTGAGGTGGCGCTACCGAGTCGTCTTTCGTTATTTTTTCTCGGCGTCTTTTGTGACAATTAGAGCTCGTCGAGTTCTAATTTTTGACACCACTCACTGCCATGTCGGGGCGTGTTTACCACTTGATTTTTTGCCATTTTCCATGCTCCGGACGCGGTTTTAATGAGTCCCTCGCCGGGACTTAGTCCCAGGCTCGGGCCTAATAATCGCATTGACATCTCCATGGAAACCTCTGCTCGCTTTAGTTCCGCTTTGAATGTGCGCGATGCTGAA
This sequence comes from Periophthalmus magnuspinnatus, assembly GCF_009829125.3. Taxonomy (NCBI): domain Eukaryota; kingdom Metazoa; phylum Chordata; class Actinopteri; order Gobiiformes; family Gobiidae; genus Periophthalmus; species Periophthalmus magnuspinnatus. The sequence goes on along the minus strand of NC_047135.1, from coordinate 10,695,388 downwards.
TGTGGTCCGGCGGAAGTGAGCCTCGGCTTGCTCACAAAAGAGATGGCGAGCGGCATCGGGAGTAAGTGCTATTTCTATAGATTTCTTGGATTTAATCAGTCATCACGGACGAATACGTCTTAGTTTATACATGCAAAGTAGGATTGCATACATAATAAGGAATTAACTATGTACATTTTAATAAAAACGAGTCGCTTTAAGCCTTGTGTGCCCCATCAAAGTGTCCCCCGTATCTGTATTGCTAAGCTAAGCCTCGTTGTAACTTAAGAAATGAAGTATTATTAAATTAACTGGCCACTTTTGAAGCTATTGGGTAATGTATATGATCACAACTCAAGAAATCATAACAGAAATTTGCAGCTGAGAGGTGTTAAAAGTATTAAAAATGCTGTAAACCACATCAGCGGAGAAAACATGCTAACGTTAACTAGCCTTCTTGTAAACAAACGATGTAAAGTCTCTGTATGCAGGTCCTTTATGATGTTGGTGATTTCAACGATGTAAAAACACCAAAACATTGTAGTTGATCTAAAGGTGACTGTTTGAGCAGATTGCATTGTGACACAACACATCCTGAGATTGATTCTTATCACCTACTATAATCATTGTTCCAATGTATTGTAGATATGTTTGTTTGAAAATCTTGCACATAGCACTTTAAATAGATAATTGAAACTATATTAAGTATGTCATAATCCGCTTTTGAAAAATGCGTAATACAAAAGATGGAAAACTCTTTAACATGGCATTGAAGGGCATTTACTGCACAATTCACACAAAATGACTCGATGCATAAATCACTTAACCCAGAAGTCAGTGTAAAGTGTTACAGTGTAAGAAGACATCCGCAATTTTTGTCACAACACCCATGTATTTATATGACGACATATCTCTTTTCCCCAGAACACAAAATACTGAACGTGGGGCCGACTGAACCATGGTCCATCAGAGAGAAACTGTGCTTGGCCTCTTCTGTCATGAGGAGTGGAGACCAAAACTGGTGAGAACTGTGTTCTTACTGCTGTTTACTTGATTCCATGCTACCTTTATTTTAAATGCTGTAAAGACTAAACTAAATAGAATGGCATGTATTATCTTTTGTTTTGTAGTGTTATAGTGTTGATATTTTTTCATAGCCATATAGTCAGATGATAACAGCTACATTTGGCCCATTGGCAATACATCTGCTATAGTTGTGTGCTTGTTTTTGTCAGTTGCAATAAAGGATTTATTATCCATTTCACCTGTTTAGCAGGCCACATGTATGTTTGTGGTTTGATGGTTTCTAAATAAAGCTGTTTGTTTTTCAGGGTGTCTGTAAGTCGAGCCATCAAGCCTTTCTCAGAGCCGGGCCGACCTCCAGACTGGTTCTCCCAAAAAGTAAGACATTTACAAACCTACCACACTCTACAATACCTCTATGTGCTCATCGCGACCGCAGTAACATGCTATAATAACATGTTTGTCTCCATCCAGCACTGTGCCTCTCAGTACTCTGAGCTGCTGGAAGCCACAGAAGCACCAAAGTCAGTACAAAAATACACTTAATTTTTCATAATCTTAGAGATGTATATTGATGTTTGTGGTTTTATTTTTGTTCAGGCGAAAACGTGGTGAGAAGGGAGAAGTGGTGGAAACCATTGAAGACGTGATTGTTCGGAGGCTGACCACAGAAAGGATCGAGGAGCTGAAGAAACTACTCAGAGACACACAAGAGCAGTACAGGTGAAAGACAAGGCTAGAGTGTGATCACCTCTCAGAGTGGGCAGAGGCCAATGTTCCTATATTGAATATATTAAAAGCAGTCCTCACAATAATTTAGTTAATGTATCTGGGACATAAAACATTGACCTACACAAAAGAGGCTTATAGCAAAATAGTAAATTCAATCTGCAGTCTCTGGACAGGGTAATTAAAAATAATAATGATAAATTATATTATGAAAATATAATTTGGTATGCCAATATTAAATGAAATAATAAATACATAAATACCTATACTGTAAGTGTATCATTATATCCCTATGTGGGTCTGTTGATTATATGAAAACGATGTTTTATTATTTCTTTTTTTCCCAACAGAAAATTGAAGAAAGAGGTGGACCTAATACAGGCTGGCCACATGGACTCACAACTAAAGGAGCTGCTCACAGAAATTACACTGTAAGAATAAGTCACTGAAGTTTGGAGAAAACTCTTATACTTTGACTCCTTTAACCTTTTGTTTTCGATTTGTCTCATAGAAAGAAGAAGCAAGATGAGGAGGAAGCAGAGCAGAAAAGAAAAGCTACGGAAATGGCCTACCAAGGTAAGGTGTAGAGACAATGAAAAGTCTCTACACTTTGATGAAAAGAATTGTTGCATGTACCAAAAATGTTAATATATATGTGTATATCAATCTCCTTTGTGTGTTTGTAGCTCGTCAGGCCATTAAAAACACGCCAAAGCGCCTTCCCAGTGTCACAGTGCGATCGCCTTTGGGTGCCAGTCCCACCTCTCTGGACTCTCAGGCTGACTCCTCTGTCCCTACTCCCCCCATGGACACAGGAGGGGCCCCGTCTGAGGACACTGGACACCACAGTGTTGTAAGGCTTTATCACTGCTGGCTTTTCCTCAAGATTTTGGTCATTTCAATTCAAGAGTTATCCATTAAAAACTGAATTTGTTTAAGTAGTTTAGTTCTGTTTTGTACTTATTTTATAGCATTACTATTTTTCTGATCCGTTACAGGTGCAGGGAGTGGGGGTGTTCCTGCCCTCAGACCCATCTGGACCTAAAGAGGCCGTTCTGTCTGCACTCATGGACGGACTCTCCCCAGAAGAGGCTTCTGGCTCAGAAGGCCACGCCCCCTCCCTCTCCTCTGCTGTCCGAGCTGCTCAAAAAGGGCAACCTCATCTCCGCAAGCCCTAGACTGGTGAGACAACCAAATGTTTAGCTGCAATATACAATACATATGCTGGTCTTCTGGTGAAGAATTTGACTTTTTTATATATATATATATATATATATATATATATATAAAAAAAGTCAAATTCTTCACCAGAAGACCCAGCATATGTATTGTATATTGCAGCTAAACATTTGGTTGTCTCACCAGTCTAGGGCTTGCGGAGATGAGGTTGCCCTTTTTGAGCAGCTCGGACAGCAGAGGAGAGGGAGGGGGCGTGGCCTTCTGAGCCAGAAGCCTCTTCTGGGGAGAGTCGTCCATGAGTGCAGACAGAACGGCCTCTTTAGGTCCAGATGGGTCTGAGGGCAGGAACACCCCCACTCCCTGCACCTGTAACGGATCAGAAAAATAGTAATGCTATAAAATAAAGTACAAAAACAGAACTAAACTACTTAAACAAATTCAGTTTTAATGGATAACTCTTGAATTGAAATGACCAAAATCTTGAGGAAAAGCCAGCAGTGATAAAGCCTTACAACACTGTGGTGTCCAGTGTCCTCAGATGGGGCCCCTCCTGTGTCCATGGGGGGAGTAGGGACAGAGGAGTCAGCCTGAGAGTCCAGAGAGGTGGGACTGGCACCCAAAGGCGATCGCACTGTGACACTGGGAAGGCGCTTTGGCGTGTTTTTAATGGCCTGACGAGCTACAAACACACAAAGGAGATTGATATACACATATATATTAACATTTTTGGTACATGCAACAATTCTTTTCATCAAAGTGTAGAGACTTTTCATTGTCTCTACACCTTACCTTGGTAGGCCATTTCCGTAGCTTTTCTTTTCTGCTCTGCTTCCTCCTCATCTTGCTTCTTCTTTCTATGAGACAAATCGAAAACAAAAGGTTAAAGGAGTCAAAGTATAAGAGTTTTCTCCAAACTTCAGTGACTTATTCTTACAGTGTAATTTCTGTGAGCAGCTCCTTTAGTTGTGAGTCCATGTGGCCAGCCTGTATTAGGTCCACCTCTTTCTTCAATTTTCTGTTGGGAAAAAAAAGAAATAATAAAACATTGTTTTCATATAATCAACAGACCCACATAGGGATATAATGATACACTTACAGTATAGGTATTTATGTATTTATTATTTCATTTAAATATTGGCATACCAAATTATATTTTCATAATATAATTTATCATTATTATTTTTAATTACCCTGTCCAGAGACTGCAGATTGAATTTACTATTTTGCTATAAGCCTCTTTTGTGTAGGTCAATGTTTTATGTCCCAGATACATTAACTAAATTATTGTGAGGACTGCTTTTAATATATTCAATATAGGAACATTGGCCTCTGCCCACTCTGAGAGGTGATCACACTCTAGCCTTGTCTTTCACCTGTACTGCTCTTGTGTGTCTCTGAGTAGTTTCTTCAGCTCCTCGATCCTTTCTGTGGTCAGCCTCCGAACAATCACGTCTTCAATGGTTTCCACCACTTCTCCCTTCTCACCACGTTTTCGCCTGAACAAAAATAAAACCACAAACATCAATATACATCTCTAAGATTATGAAAATTAAGTGTATTTTTGTACTGACTTTGGTGCTTCTGTGGCTTCCAGCAGCTCAGAGTACTGAGAGGCACAGTGCTGGATGGAGACAAACATGTTATTATAGCATGTTACTGCGGTCGCGATGAGCACATAGAGGTATTGTAGAGTGTGGTAGGTTTGTAAATGTCTTACTTTTTGGGAGAACCAGTCTGGAGGTCGGCCCGGCTCTGAGAAAGGCTTGATGGCTCGACTTACAGACACCCTGAAAAACAAACAGCTTTATTTAGAAAACCATCAAACCACAAAACATACATGTGGCCTGCTAAACAGGTGAAATGGATAATAAATCCTTTATTGCAACTGACAAAAACAAGCACACAACTATAGCAGATGTATTGCCAATGGGCCAAATGTAGCTGTTATCATCTGACTATATGGCTATGAAAAAATATCAACACTATAACACTACAAAACAAAAGATAATACATGCCATTCTATTTAGTTTAGTCTTTACAGCATTTAAAATAAAGGTAGCATGGAATCAAGTAAACAGCAGTAAGAACACAGTTCTCACCAGTTTTGGTCTCCACTCCTCATGACAGAAGAGGCCAAGCACAGTTTCTCTCTGATGGACCATGGTTCAGTCGGCCCCACGTTCAGTATTTTGTGTTCTGGGGAAAAGAGATATGTCGTCATATAAATACATGGGTGTTGTGACAAAAATTGCGGATGTCTTCTTACACTGTAACACTTTACACTGACTTCTGGGTTAAGTGATTTATGCATCGAGTCATTTTGTGTGAATTGTGCAGTAAATGCCCTTCAATGCCATGTTAAAGAGTTTTCCATCTTTTGTATTACGCATTTTTCAAAAGCGGATATGACATACTTAATATAGTTTCAATTATATATTTAAAGTGCTATGTGCAAGATTTTCAAACAAACATATCTACAATACATTGGAACAATGATTATAGTAGGTGATAAGAATCAATCTCAGGATGTGTTGTGTCACAATGCAATCTGCTCAAACAGTCACCTTTAGATCAACTACAATGTTTTGGTGTTTTTACATCGTTGAAATCACCAACATCATAAAGGACCTGCATACAGAGACTTTACATCGTTTGTTTACAAGAAGGCTAGTTAACGTTAGCATGTTTTCTCCGCTGATGTGGTTTACAGCATTTTTAATACTTTTACACCTCTCAGCTGCAAATTTCTGTTATGATTTCTTGAGTTGTGATCATATACATTACCCAATAGCTTCAAAAGTGGCCAGTTAATTTAATAATACTTCATTTCTTAAGTTACAACGAGGCTTAGCTTAGCAATACAGATACGGGGGACACTTTGATGGGGCACACAAGGCTTAAAGCGACTCGTTTTTATTAAAATGTACATAGTTAATTCCTTATTATGTATGCAATCCTACTTTGCATGTATAAACTAAGACGTATTCGTCCGTGATGACTGATTAAATCCAAGAAATCTATAGAAATAGCACTTACTCCCGATGCCGCTCGCCATCTCTTTTGTGAGCAAGCCGAGGCTCACTTCCGCCGGACCACATTCAGCATCGCGCACATTCAAAGCGGAACTAAAGCGAGCAGAGGTTTCCATGGAGATGTCAATGCGATTATTAGGCCCGAGCCTGGGACTAAGTCCCGGCGAGGGACTCATTAAAACCGCGTCCGGAGCATGGAAAATGGCAAAAAATCAAGTGGTAAACACGCCCCGACATGGCAGTGAGTGGTGTCAAAAATTAGAACTCGACGAGCTCTAATTGTCACAAAAGACGCCGAGAAAAAATAACGAAAGACGACTCGGTAGCGCCACCTCAAACTTTGATTTTCATTGGGCCAATGGGAGCCCGATTCGGAAAAAGTCAACGTAAAAATCTGAAACTCACATCAAAAAATAGAACATATTGGGACATGACAAAAATGATATTATAGCCCCGCCCTAAAATGCACAGGAAGTCGGCCATATTGGATCAAACCCGGGAATGACAAAAGTGCACACTCTGGCCGTGTCCCAATTCGCCAAATGCACCCTTTGAAGGGTCCCTTCGAAGTACTCTTCAAAGTGTAGTTTGAAGGTTCCGGTCGAGAATCTGCCCTCCTCAGTGTAGCCTCCATCTTGCTGAAGTGGGACAGGCCCACACCACGGACCGCACTTCCACCGCTGTCTTTGAGCGTACGATATGTACATTACGTACATTATTTTTAATGATTTATTATTTAATAGAAGAAAAGTCAAGATGTCGTCGTCACAGCCGTTTCTTTCTGTTTAGATTGAATATCAATAGGCAAATATAACGTTTGAGGTGATTTTTTTTACTCAATTGTAGCTACTTCATAACTTAAACAAAATATACCTTGTGAAAACGTAATAACAGAGACAGAGGTAACAATATAATTTTTACATTCATAGTCTATAAACCAAAGAACACTGATTAGTGGTACATATAGTGGGATATTGCAGTTTAATGGTTCGGTATTTTGGACAGTGGCTACACCACTTTAATAACAGTAGAGGGCACTGTTTCCCTTCTATGCCGTGCCAGTTCTTTTCATCTGATTATTATAAGGTATTTTCTAGCAGTGCAGCGCTACATCAAGCTAGTGTCTTGATTTACTAACACGAAGGTAAATGACACGTGCCCACGAGGGGCGCAGACGTATGGAATGTACCGGAACACATGAAGATTTTGTGCACATCTCAGGACTCTCTTCTGTCCTTTCCTCAGAGTCCGTTGCTTCATTGTTCACATTACCTGTGTGGAACTCATTAAACCCTTCTGACTTTACGTTGCAGTCTCTTAGTCTTTGTCGCTTACAATAGAAACGAGCATTCTTAAATTATTCTTATTGCAATAATAATTACTCATGATAATAATGTCTCTTATTGTCTAGCAATAACTCCACATTCCTTTATTCCATGTAACTCCCCTCCTTTTTAATCATCAAACACACGGCCTGTACTTATCTTTATTCAGATTTAAAAGTTTCATATCACACTGTTGTAGATGAGGTAAACCAGTACGAACATTTGAACGTGTATTGCGCAGTGGACTCCATTTTCTTCTCTTTTTTGCGCAGCCGCGGTGCATGATGGGATATAGAAGTGCGCGAAGTGTGCACGGATGCACGCTTCGGTTACGTCCGATCTCCATGGAAACAGTGCAAAGGGAAGGGCAGGTTTTCGGCCGCATTCAGTAGGGTGGGTTGAAATGGGACAGCCCTTGTCGCACTGGAAATTACGTAACTGCCCTTCGAATCGCCCTTCCAATGGTGATTCTAAGGCCAGGTGGGCGAATTGGGACACGGCCTACAAATTTACAGCAATGTACGTGTATTTCTGTGTCACCCACACAAACAGTCTACACATCAAATGAAAGCTACGGCATTCATCTTTCTGAATATGTAAACCATTTACACCTCTAATCACCACAGTGCTGACAGGAACGCCGTTTTTACAGAGAAGTCAGAAATGTGGATTTGGACGTCACTTACCTTTGGGCGCTCTGGTTCTGTCAAACATCAACATATTCACACAAAGTTGGTCTCATTCGTTCCGTAAAGGTCCAGATAATATAATCCAGTCAAGAAATTATGTCCAGGAAGTTAGATCCTCCATGTCCAATCTGCTGCAGGAAAGTGAAATCTGTTCTGTCACTTCTCTGCATTTCTTTTGTCAATTTCAAGCATAATACACTTCTGACAGCGCCAGCTTTGTTCCTCAGCGCAAAACAAACTTGTTAGCTTGTGATTGACACTAAAGTTGGCCAATAAGGTGGGGGCTGTGGGTTACTGGAGCCGCGGACAGTGAGTGAGAGCTACAGATGACTGGAAGAGTACGCCCCACTCTCCCCCTTGTAGAATCAAGCTGTTACATTACACACGTTGAGTGATGTTTTCCTCTTAAAGCCCATGAACTGCGGAACACACTGATGCGTATGTAAGGTATTTTTTAACAATGTAATACTACCCCAGATGCCTGTAGCCCTATTCACCAAAGACTGTGTGACCCCCCACCCTGAGAGGGTCATAAAGCAATTTGCGAGCACTGGGACCAAGAAGATAACATCTATGATCAGGGCCACTTCCTATCTGTAGCCCTGTTCACCAAGGACTGAGTGACCCCCACCCTGAGAGGGTCATAAAACAATGAGATTGATTGACTTAAAAACACACACTGTTGGATTTTGCCAAAAGGTTTTTAAAGTGTAAACACATGTTGACGAGAAGAAGACCCTCCTCTGGGAGGCCTATAAAAGCTGGAAACACAAACATCTCAGGACTCTCTTCCTATCCTTTCCTGAGAGTCCGGTGCTCCATTGTTAACTTTACCTGTGATGAACTCATTAAACCCTTCTGACTTATACTTTAGTCTCTTAGTCCTCTTTGACGCTTGCATCAGAAACGACCATTTCTTACACGTAACATGCAGTGGTTTACTGTAAACAGACGGAGTTTTCTGCGCGCGTAAAAAGACGAGACTGGATATAAAGATCCGTGCGTAAAATTACTTACTTACTTACTTTGTGTAATTTTACGCAGCAGTTTTGCGTTTTAAACATGACGAAACGGACAAAACAAAGGAAGTACACGACCGAGGACACTGTGAATGTTTGTACAAGTTAAACTAGAGGCATCTCGGACCCGGAGCGGTTCGTGGAACCGAGTGAAGATCTCATGGTGGACTGAGGAGTAGAGGGACCTTATGTTTTGATGGACTGGATGCTGTTCCTGATCGGTAAGCGTGGTTTATTCTGCTATTAACTTAATTGTGGGTCAAATGTGTATCATGTGTAATCATTAGCATTAGCTAATGTCAATCTGCGCCCCCATCATCATGTATCACTCTTGCCTAAGGACACAATAACAGAACTAAGGACACAATGACAGAAATTGGTCCAAGTGGGACTCGACCAAAGCTCTAACCACTGAGCCACTGTCACAGAATGACTGTCTCACTGTACAATCATGTACAGTGTGTTCTTAGTTTCCAGTGTGTGTTTGTTTACATTTTGAAGTGTGTGTGTGTTTGTTCACTGTTTGCAGTGTGTGGTTTGTAAATATATATTTATTTTGACCCATACCACTTGTTTTGACTGTATTTTATATACAAATATACATTTTATATTGTGTTTTGATATGATATATAAATGTACAGTAATAGAGCAGCTGGGTGTGCAGATACAGATTCCTCTCAGTGTGAGTTTTCAGTAGAGACCTCACTGATGTCTGTGGGTTGAAACATTCAAAAGTTATTGCACTTTTTCCAAACGTTCTCCAAATGTCTTCATTCGGATAGGTTTGGAGAGGCCTGGACTTACTCATGATAAAATGATTGTAAAACTCTCATTTTTATATGTATTGACCTCAAATTTGAAATGTAAGTGGTCAACAATCTTGTCAGTTGAGATATAGTGTATTTTTGTCCCCAGCTACCTACTGCAGCTTTCTACACCTTCATTTTCACACATTTTTTTTGGCGAGGATGAGAAAAAAATTTTTTAATGTGTGTTCCAAAGTGTATAAATGCTCAGCAGACAAACTTACAGTGATTCTGACACCTGTGGGTAAAACTATAGGGTGTTACCTTTACAAAGACCCCAAACTAGTGCAGTTACTACTGAGGGTTCAATAATGGTGATTATTTTAATTTGGAGAGGTCAGAACAAAGGCAATTTCACCAAAATGACCCGGAATGACCGGTGATAAAAAAGGTTGGGGACCACTGGCCTAGATAACCCAAAATGTGTTGTCCACATATGTGGACGCCAGGTCCTAGGTAGGTAGGTGTATGTGTGTGTGTGTGTGTGTGTGTGTGTGTGTGTGTGTGTGTATGTATAGTTTCCTAACAGGGGCCTATGTGATTGTTCCCCTGTCCCCAGCTCTGATACAGAGGACCATACCTATGCTTCCACAGTTCTGTTTTCTCACATTTAAATTATCCTATATTTTTGAAAGTAAATTCAATAGCCTGGCACCTCACCCTGGCCCTAACCTTAACCACAGTCTCAAAACCAGCCCCTAACCTCACCATAACCCTAAATCCTACAAGTGAAGGAACACAAAACTGACCCCGATAGAGCCCTGCTCATGTGCACTTCTCAAAAATAGGAGCAGCACAAACTAAATAAAACAATCAGAATAACTGCACATGTTAAATCTAAACATTTGTCTATTATTTTAATTATTTTCATTATTATTTAATGATCAGTCTCAAGAAGAGAAAAATAAATTTTCTTGTTTCAAAATTCTCATGATTAAGCTGCAGCTCAATTGTCTTTAAACCCAAAATTGTCATGTTAATAACATGTATGTAGATTTAAAACAATGAAAAACAAACATTTGTTTAAATATGGCAGTCTTTATTTCAACAAGACTAAGAAATGTTGTTTAATATACATTTTCTCTTACAATTTAACATCTATCTCTGTTTTTCCGTAACATTTAGGAGATACTCTGACAGTAAAAATCTGGTGAAGGTTACGGCCTCTTTTAGAGACATCTAAAACGCCTGCTCTGTATTTACACTCTCTTCTTTTTTCAGTCAGTCATTGATAAGAGTCCACTCAGGTCCTGAACAAGGCACTGGCTTTTTGTCCAACCCAACTTTAAAGTCCCAGGACTCAAAGTTGGACCAAATCTTCTGCATTTTTGGACCAGGCCATCTCCTGCCATTCACAAATGCTACATAAGCCGTGCCCCGCTAGCTCAGACACATCCCATCTTCACCCAAAACACAGGGTTTCTACACCAATCTACACCATTTGTCCACTCAATGAACACATGCACAAGCCCTTTTGAAATGTTATTGACACTCAGTCGGGAAAAAATCATTACCAAATCTAGCTGTTTTAAGGCACAGCTCATTTAAATTAAGGCGTTAGTATTTTGACAGGTTGCATAGACGTTTTGTACAATATTCCTGTTTCAATTCAGCATGATCGGTAAAAACCCATGTATAATCAACGTGTCACCTTCAAATAAGGCCAAAAAAATATATCTTTCTTGCATTGAAATTTTACAAGGGACAAGTGACAAGTACGTGAACTGCTGTTACAAAATGCATATTAAGAATTATTCCGATCTGATCCTTTTTGTGAATTAAATACATGGCAAGAACATTTGAGAAACACTAAGCAACTTTAGCAGCACAAATTACTGATAGTTGATAGTAGACAAGAATTTTGATTTTTCAACATTATAAGATACATTTTATGAGATAACCCTGCATTTTAGACTATATATTTGCTAAAAAGGTTGCAATTCTTAGAAACAAGTTGAATAGTGTTGCTTTCCATATTAAAAGAATACTTGGATAATGTGAATGACTTACATGTGTTTTGGAAACCCTATTATAGGCAGCATAACAAGTATAAAGTAATGTTGTTTTTTAAAAAAAATCCAGATTTTTAAATAAAGATAAAATATCGTGTTGTGCTCATCTGCTTCTCAACAATAAACCACCAGGGCCTTTGTAAAATCAACACATCACTCATATCTTACACTCATTCATTTGAAAATTTCAGGTAAAAAAAAGAAACCAGGCATTGCATTCGCATGGGTGGTGACAAAACTTACAAACTATGAGAAATAACAACAAAACAAGAATAATGATCAAATGTTTTTGAATGATACTGACGTCGGCCATTTTGGAGGTACACATGTAACAGCGGATGGGGGTAACTGGGCTATAGAAAATCAGAGAAATAAAATTAAAACCAAAAAATAAATCAATTTAGCCCACAATACTGTGCACAATAAGACAAAGTGCCCCCATTTCTCCATGCCTGACTTTCCACCACCTAAAACTAGCAGTAAAAACCACTGTAGTACCTAATATATATCTTCAAACCAGCTAAAAATTACAACTCCATAATATAAAACCCTGTATTAAAATAATCTTTTTTTCTTTTTATCCACACACTGTCTTTTGTTCCACATTTTTTCCCACATTTAAACATACACACGCCACCCCTGTAAGACTGTGCATAGCATATAGTCAGCACAAGGGGGAGCCAAACATCATCTTTTGTCCATTCATCAGGACTAAACCGTCTCTTGCCTTATTTTTAAGTACCTGACTCTTATATCACTAGATTGCATTGATATTGAGCACGAGGTATAACTTACTACTGTACTGCAGATGCCAGATTTTGACTGCTATTTTATAATGAAAATATTGTGTTATAGAATATGTATGTAAGCCAACCTAAGCTAAATCCTTAGGTTAAACACAATACCAGTAATGCAAAATTGCTATATTTCACACAAGATGGTCCCTGTAAGCTTAATAAAAACTTGCATGTGTATATACATTGTTGAAAATATAACTCTGCACATTCAAAGAAGCAAAACAATGACGGGTTTTGAATTGTGTTGCCATCTAGTGCTAAAATGTTAGAAATAGTAAAAGGCATTTCAGGACCACTAGCAATTGCAACTTTGCTTGTTTGGTAATAATTAGTGAAGAAGGCACAAGAGATAACTGCCCAAATAAGACAATAAAAAAAGTCTGTTTTCGAAGTAGGCAGGTCCAGCAAAGACGTCGTGAACAAAAATGGGGGGAACGTTGGCTCCACTTGTGTCCATTGAAGCAAACAATAATTAAAAGTGAATTAGGACCAGCGCCCCCTATGCAAAGTTTTGATAGCAGGCTTTAAAGTCTCTGACAGTTTTTGTTTTTTTTTTCGTTCCTGGGTTTGCGTATGTAGTCTTTATCTCCAGTGGGGGATGAGCAGAGCCAAGAGTAGAGCGCAGAGAGCCATAAGCAGACTGGCTCTCCTGGAGGCTGCAGAGCCAGAGGGGGACTTGACCACAGGGTCCAGGCGGGGGGCGGGGGGAGTGCTGAAGTAGATGTCCTGGTCTGTGGTGCAGGAGGGGGGGTCACAGCCGCTACCGCTCTCCTCTCCTCCACTCGCCTCTTCATCTGCACAAAACAATGGGATAAAAGTTAGAGAAATTACATGTAAAAGCATAGGTGTTTTATGGGTGGAAAATGCAGTTAATGTTTATTGTTATTTCTGCTTCATAAACTTTAGCACATTTGAGTTAGTCTTTTCTTATACCTAGCACTCTTAGAATAGGTCAGTGGAAATCATAGACCCAGCTCACAAATAATGTAAGACATTTTAATATGTGAAGGGGGACCAGTTTATTTTATACTAAGTTAGGCCATAAGGTTAAATGGCTAAGAACCACTGAATTAGATGCGAAGTAGCAGTCTTAATGACAAAATGGTGGTAAATCAAGTTTTAATATAGTATAATATGGGGTTATCGATGCTTCTAATAACAAAAAATCTGCAGACATTAGATGACTTAACAATTGATTGGAAGAGTGTTGGCTTTATTATTTAGGCAATGGATTAGATTTCTGAAAAGTATGTGATTCTTGTAGTTTAGCAGGTTCAATCTACTCTAAAATGTTCCCGCTTAAAAGATGCCCTGTAAACTAAATCTTGACTTAAACACACAATAGACACAAATTGCTATTAGATTTGTAAGACTTTATAAAGTAAATTTTCACTAAGGCTCTATCCAGAGACAAAACAGCTATTGTTTAAAAAAAACTAACTGCATAATCACGGCACAGGTTCAGCAAATTTGTGTAGCCCTAACCCAATGTCTGAATTCCACTGTAATACATGTACAGTGGCAATACTTACAGATGATTACTTTCTACAATTATCAGTAATGTAGATAATAAATGTTTTAAATTGACCTAAATTAGGTCTACTAAATCTATCAGTTATGAAGAGTAAACACCACACCTGTTTCAAAGGAGATGTCATTGCCACTGTGTGCTGCTTTGAGCCAGCTGGTCATCTCCTTTAGCACTGCGATCTGACTCCGAATCACGATGTCCGGCTTTGTGATGTCCACATCCACATCCGGGTTCGACACCTGATTGGCCAGGCCGTTACCAATGACGACAGACTCATACCTGCCAATCAAAATAATAAGGGTTACATACAGTGATTAAAATGCAGGTCTCTTGGTAATCATATCTTTATAGTTAGAAAAATAGTTCTATTTTCGACCAACAGTAGTCTGGCTTTGTTCTGGCTTTGTTCTGGCTTTGTTCTGGCTTTGTTCTGGCTTTGTTCTGGCTTTGTTCTGGCTTTGTTCTGGCTTTGTTCTGGCTTTGTTCTGGCTTTATCCTACATTGGTCCAGGTTTAGATCAGGTTTAGTCATTGATTGGATGTGGATTTTGTTGTAGTTCAGATCTGGTTAAGATCTAGAGTAAACCCAATTTAGCACAATAACAATACTGCTTGAGACCTGACTGGTTTAGTTCTTGCAGAGTCACAAAACTGTTTTGTGTCTGTTGCAATGTAAACCAAATGTATTTCTGGTTTAGTTGGAAGTTCATGAGTCTCATGTTACCTCTGATTGTGCCTTAGGAATGTAGATTTATTTCACTTTTTTGTGCCTTACCTGCTTTTGGCGGTGCCGTTCCAGCACTCATCTCCGGGGGCAATCCTCTCTCCTGCGCACACAGTCTCAGGCAGCGTCGACCAGAATTTTTTAGCATGTTTCAGCCTCTTCTTCACGTCACTAGTCTAAAACGAGAAAAGAAGAAAAAGGCACACAAAAGATTTATATAGAAGTCATACAAGAAGAAATGCATGTTCTCAGTTGCATCCACAAAATAATAAAATAATACTGCACTTACATTTATTTTGCACTTTTTTTGGACATTCAAAGATACAATTATGGTGCATTCATTCACTCAATTCACTCAGGTAAGCTGCTATTGAAGTCACAGCTTAAGTTAGTTTTAGGCATGCACATGTTTTATTTAAAAAAAAAAAATCCCCAAAAGAAAAAAAAAATCTTGGAGTGAGCAAATTGCTAAAACATATTAAATCAAATAGTAAATATTTAACCATATTCATTCAGGTGGTTCTTACCAGTCTGTCTAAGCTGGTGCCGGCTGCTGTGGTGGGTCTGGCGTCTGGACTATAGGGTCTGAATCGCCCAGTGAATGCAGTCTCTTTGATCGAACGTTTGGTTCTGAATGTCATGCTAGGTTTGGGCTGCCCACAACCCTGGAAGACCTAAAGGAGGGGACAGAAACAAGAGGGACACTACATTAGTGACTTTCAATCAAACATGCAGTACTCCTTGAAGTAAGAGTAACCAAGCACATGCAGGCAAATCCTCCAGCCAAGGTAGTCCTGACCAAGCCTAACTCAAGACCTGGAGATGGATCACACTGTATTGATGGATGGGTCAAATGTAGAGGACAAATTTGGGGACAATAAATTGTACCTACATAGACTGTGTCACGGTAGATACTAATATACTTTTACAAGAGGTGAAATTCTCCAGCTAAGACAGTCCTGACCAAACCTAGCTCAAGATTTGGAGATGGGTCCCACTGTGTCTGACAGGTTTAACCCAGCATTTGAAGGTTTTAAGTAAAATCTTTTTTTTTTAGTACAGACCTTTTGTGAGACTTGCATGCTGTTCTCCTGCATGTTCATGATGGCCTCAGAGATCTTAACGTCAATGGGATCCATGACAGACTCAAAGTTAAAGGGACCTTCCAAACGATCGGCCAGACTCAACATGGCGTCTGTGAAATAAAATCACAGAAAAAAACAATAATAACAACACCGTGTGAAAAAACAGATTATGCCATTTGTGTGTACGTGACACATATCATAATCAACTATGGGTTTTAAGCAAGTACCTACTCGCAAATCCCCAGTCAAATTTTTCAAAAACATCTTAGATGGGGTTGGACGAGACAATTACAAGATGGGACAAGACATGAGACTGGGTCCACGAGAACAAGAGACAAGATTTTGACTTAATTTATAATAAATAAATTACACCGTTCAGTTCACAACTTTGGCCTCACATATATTTATTTTAACATTTTTGTTTCATTGTAGGACTTGGAATTACAACTCACCAGCCCTTAACCCTCTTTTTTGTCCAGGCCTAACGCAAATGCTTATAAAAAGAAATTTCGCAAGATAATTTTTCTCATTTGTGCACAATCTGATGGCACTTTTATCACTCGAGGTCTTATCCCTTCCCTAATATTTATATTTTCAATATTTTGCCTTTTTGTTGTGTCACCACAGATCTGAACATTTTCAACCTATTTCACATTGTTTGTAAAAAAAATATTTGAGTGAACTAAAGTAATTCTTCATGATGCAATCCAGTTGAATTACTGTCATAATACAAGACACCACTAGATGTAGCCATTGCATAGCCATACTATTTAAAGTTAAAATTGAGGCCTTGAAGTTTAGTTTGGGAAAGTGTAGACAACAGAGAGGCAGACAGTAGCAGAGACAGAGAGATGGGCAATTTCAGCTGTGTGGAAAACTAGAAACACATTTACGCCCCTGGATTCTGTCATATTAAATTTAGTTAATATCTCCATTAAAAGACCAGGACTTTTC
Source organism: Periophthalmus magnuspinnatus (assembly GCF_009829125.3). Lineage (NCBI taxonomy): Eukaryota > Metazoa > Chordata > Actinopteri > Gobiiformes > Gobiidae > Periophthalmus > Periophthalmus magnuspinnatus. Next base: position 10,678,505 of record NC_047135.1, on the reverse strand, counting down.
TTCCATTATTGCAAATGAAAACAATATGTGTCCCTAGTATTTAGCGCACAAAGACCTTCATAGTTTAGGCCCATCTCCTCCCGGCCCATTTAACCATCACAACATACAGCAGAAAAGAGAACATGTTTGAACAAGATTTTCACACAATAAGCAGTAATGTTTTGTTCAATTTATCAGACAGAGCTGGAGGGAATACAGGTTCAAAGACTAGCACATAATAGTTTGCATTGTGTTTGCTTGCTGCTGGTAAATACAGAGGAGAATAAAGTGATCAGATGATAGATAAGACTAATGATTTCTGAATGAATTATGAGTCAAGCAGTGAATGTACTTCCAAGGTTTGGGTTAGACCTAGGAGTACAGGAGTTTCAGATTCCTTTTCTATAAAATATGAAGCAAGAGTACAAAAAAGCTGAGAAATGCAACAACGCATTAAATACATATAAAATTGCTAGTATACTATGTGGAGTCATAGTTTAAAAGAATCTTCAATACACATTTTGTCCAGTTCAGTTATTTCTATGCAACTTAAAAAAGGAACAGGTTTTATGAAACATTTTAGGTTAAACAAAAATCATTATTAAGGTGAAATTTTTAACTCTTATGCCCAATCAAAATGTATAATATTTATATATTATATACATTACATATGTTTTTATATTTATTTAATAATATTTAGGTGACAGTGCTTGTTTTCTCTGAAAATCATTCTTATTTATTATAAATATTGCAATAATAATAATAATAATAATAATAATAATAATTAAAACTGCAAGCAATGATAAAGGCCCTCGCCACCGCGGAGATCCTGCCTTTCGTTCCCGCTTACATCGCTCCTCCCCCCAAAATCAGCGACTGAGTAATACTACTCCATTCATTCCAATAGGAGCATTTATGACATTGTCACGCCTGCAGGGTTGGAAATAGAGGCATGTCTTCATTGGCTTTTTTGTTCAGTATGATGAGAGGAATATGTGTACCAAATTTCAATGGTCTATGACACAGTAATTATTTTTCATCCTTGTTGACCAAAACCCATGTACCGTAAATTTCGGACTACACAGCGCACCTGAATATAAGCCGCACCAGCTAAATTTGAAGAGAAAATCAATTTTGTACACATATAAGCTCCACCTGAATATAAGCCGCAGGTTTTCATATTGTAACATGAGATATTTACACAGAAAGACGGTGCACCGACACGCTTTTTTAAAACTGTGCCTGAAAATTGGCACCAACACGACATCAACACGGGATGAACACACCTGCAGGTTTAGAAAATAAAGCTGCGCCAACAAATCTGCTTTTATTTCCTCTGAAAACTTTTGTCGTCTTTTTACATTGACCAAGTTGGATTCATTGATGTCGAGCTTACGTGCAGTGGCTCTATTTCAGGGGTCGGCAACCCGCGGCTCCGGAGCCGTATGCGCCTCCTTCAGCCTTATACTGCGGTTCTGCGTGGCTGAAGTGTATTTTATTTGTGTTAGCTCTTTTTTGTTGTAGTTTCAATTGGAAGATTATTATGATCTTAAAATAAAATTATATTTTCTTATTTTTCGTTGCTCAAAATAAGCGTCACACTCGCGGAACAATGTTCAAAACAAACACCGCTCACGTCTCACGTCTCACAGACACAGACACACACACAGCTCACAGTCCTGCGTAAAGAGCCCTGATTTTCAGACGCTGTGCGCATAGGGGTCAGGAGCAACTTTCGCCCATCCCTAATAACACACTAATAAGCTCGTCCGTAGATGTATCATGAAAATCCTGCTGGAAATCGCTACAGAAATCTATTTGATGTAGTAGCAAGTATATTATCTTGTCTCCGCAATGACGTTTCACGTTTAACACATCAGACACGTCGCCCAAAAGTAGAGCCACAACCGAGTGAGAATGAGCCAAAACAAAAGTCTTTGGAGAGCTTTTAACAAAGGGGAAAAGGACAACTGAGGAGCCAGAAGAGGAGACAACGACCTCCAAGAAAAAGAAAGATAAATTTAACAGACAATGCCTACTTAAAATCTGGGTTTGTCGCTGCAGGTGACTCTCACGCACAGAGTCCGCTCTGCGTAACATACGGGAAAAGCAAATAAGGCAATGAAACCTTCAAAACTGCTTTGGCACATGGAGAATAAGCACCTGGGATTAAACGATACGCTTTTAGAGTTTGTTTTTTTTTTTAAAGAAACTGCGGAGCAGAGTAGACATAATCACATAATCAGCGCAGAGCTCACACTGACGCAGCGGTTTGATGAGTTGTATTTTTTATGCACTTAAGTTGTTTTTGCCATATTTATCTGCCACGTGTAGAAGGCTTGTCCGTGAAAATAAAACCTACATTATTCCGTTATATTATTATTATACACAGTGTTATCTTCATTTTAGATGTCAAAAAGTATTTGCGGCTCCCAGTGTTTTATTTTACGTGGAAAGTGGGTCCAAATGGCTCTTTGCGTGTTAAAGGCCGACCCCTGCTCTATTTCCTTCTTTATCTTAAAAACTGCATCATATCCATTTCATGATGCGCAAAATGATCGTTCAAAATCAAAACTAGTGAATTCTTCAGAGCAGAATCTTTCCTCACGTCTGTCTCACTTTTACATTTACAGCTAGAGAGCGCCCCCCAGGAGCCGTTATCCAGTAAAAATCCATAAATAAGCTGCACTGCTGTATAGGCCACAGGGTTCAAAGCGTGGAAAAAAAGTAGCGGTTTATAATCCGAAATTTACGGTATTTCAATGAGAAATGTCAGACGTTGCCATGGCAACACCTTTAAAAATAGAGGTATGGTGTCATTGACTTTTTTGTTCAGTATCGGAATAGGGATGTCCATGCCAAATTTCAAATGTTTCTGACAAAGTAATTTTTTTACGTGCCATTTAAAAATTTCAAGGGGGCGCTGTGGAGAAATGTAATATTTGGTATGTGTAAATTGCATATCTATGCACTCAGATCAAGATTTTGAACAAAATGTATATTAATTCCGGAAAATAGGAAACTGCATGTTTGAGCTACGGGCCATTTAAAACTTCAAAAAACTTCTGTTTTTTTGCAGGCTGGCCACACCCACATTTTATAACTTAGAAAATTCCAAGAGTTCCCTATAATCCCACATGGGTCTAGTAAATTGTGACCATTTTGCAAGTTTCTTGAATGAAAATCCACGGCATAAAAAATCCACGGCATAAAAAATCCAATGTTAGAGTTAAAATTTTTCCGCCCACAATGGCCGACTTCCTGTAGGGTTTAGGGTGGGGTCATAATATATTTTTTTGCTTGTCTTGACATGTTCTATGTTTGTACCAAATTTCATTTGTCTACGATGAAAAAGGTCTCTCATTGCCGTAATGTATTTTGATTTTTGAGGTGGCGCTATTGAGTCATTTTGATACGTAAAATTTTTTGCACATGAAAATACAACATTTTTTGCCAATGTTGAACTTTAGGCCATAGTTTGATGAGTGTAGAGCATCTATTTAGTCTACAACAAAGTCCAGTACTCTGAACCCCATTCATTTCAATGACACATTTATTATGTTACCACGGTAACATGGTTGCAAATAGAGGTATGTTCTCATTGGCTTTTTTGTTCAGTTTGCCAAGCTAAATGTCCATGCCGAATTTCAAATGTTTATGTCAAAGTAATTTTTTTGGTCCAATTCAAAAGTTCAAGGGGGCGCTGTGGAACAAAAAAATTCTGACATATGTAAATTGTATATAATTTCGTGCAGATCAAGATTTTAAACAAAATGTATATTAATGCCGGGAAATAGGATACTGCATGTGTGAGTTATGCGCACTTTAACACTTCAAAATATTGTTTTTTTCTTTGATTGCTGGCCACACCCACATTTTATCATATAACTTAGAAAAATCCAAGACAGTTACCTATAATCCCACATGGGTCTAGTTCATTTTGACCAATTTGCAAGTTTCTTGAATGAAAATCCAAGGCACAAAAAATCCAAATGTGAGAGGTAAAATTTTGGAAAAATTGGGTTCCGCCCACAATAGCCGACTTCCTGTAGGGTTTAGGGTGGGGTCATAATATAATTTTTTACTTGTCTTGACATGTTCTATGTTTGTACCAAATTTCATTTATCTACGATGAAAAAGGTCTCTCATTGCCGTAATGTATTTCAAATTTTGAGGTGGCGCTATTGAGTCATTTTGAAACATACATTTTTTTGAACATGAAAATAATACATTTTTCACCAACCTTGAATTTTGGGTCCAATAAAATTTACTTTTCGTTAACATTCAGGGGGTCATTTTAGGGCGGGGCCACAATATCATTTTTGTCATGTCCTGACATGTTCTATTTTTTGATGTGAGTTTCAGATTTTTACGTTGACTTTTTTCCGAGCCGGGCTCCCATTGGCCCCATGAAAATCAAAGTTTGAGGTGGCACTACTGAGTCGTCAGAAAATTGTCAGAAAAATTGTCAGAAAAATAGCATTTTTCATTTTTAACCAAAATTGTGCAGCACTACTCTACTTTCACTTTTCTCAAACAAACCCAACCATGTAAATTGCTTATAACACAAAGACTGAAGAAGCCACTCACCTAAGAAGTTGTTCCACTCTGTGTCAAGATCAGCCTGATTGGCCAAGCAGCCGCGCATCACATTTAGACAGTAATTTTGACATGGCTTCAGAGCTACCTGCCCCGAACAGTAGGGGCAGTATAACATCTTCATGGCAGCACGCACACAGCTGGGAGATGCACTGACCTAAGAAGAGGACAAAAAAACAAAAACAAATGTGTTATCATTGCAACGCAGTGAGAAATGAAAATATTTGTGGATATATGTGAAAGGGCTGAAGAAGCAATACTTAAGTCTAGCCACAGTCAAATCTAATCATCTATGAATCATGCAGTGGAAAAATATGTTTCCCAAATGGTGGATTTAATTTTTTGACTATGGGAGATGTTATTGCTTTGCCTGGAATGGCATTAAACTTGTCTGTTTCTATAGAAGCAAGCCGGTACCAACACTAGGGCTAAGCTACAGGTCAGCTCTGTGGACAGGTGACTCTGCTCACAGTAAGAATGTAGGATTTTTTTAGCCAACTAAAAAAAGCACCTTTAAAATGAATTAATCTCCATGCACATAAGGCAATGGCTGACCCTACCAAAAAAGCAAAAAGTTTTGCAGTGCATCTTTAAAGATATGAGATGCTATGCTTTTTTTAAACACAAGTTACATTTCTTCACTAATCGTAGATTTGTAATAGTTTGAACAGGGCAAATTAATAGTCTGAACCTGTTTTCTCAGCCTGGACAATGATCCGAATTCCTAAGAAAGGCTTAAGTTTGAATGCTTAGGTTCATGGGAAATTTTGTGGGATTGGTCAGCTATTGTTTTGGGGGACATCCAGGACAAAATTACACAGAGATTCAAGTTTTCCTACAGAGGACATTTTACTGAGGGTAATGGAAAGTCCAAAGGGCAAATATAAAAAGCATAACATTTTAATTAACAAATAAAGTTTTAATTTGAATGACTATTGTTGTTGCTCATTATTTAATTGCCTTGATCAAATTCAGCTGGAAGCTGAAATTTGACATTTGGAGATTTCAAACCATTTTAGTTTAGAAGCACCTTTCTGAAGTGGTTCCTAGAGTGTCCAAAAGTACAGTGGGAGGGAGAGCATTCAGTTACCAAGCTCCTGTGCTATGGAATCAACTCCCTGCTGATGTTAAACAGGCCCCCACAGTCTCTGTATTTAAGACCAGGCTTAAAACCTTCCTCTTCGGTATAGCTTATGACCAGGTTACTTGGTGAGGGAGTTAGGGAGTGACATTAAAACCCGGGATAAGATAGGCTGCAGTAGGAGGTAACTAGCTGGGGGAAGTATGGCAACCTGAGCATTATCCTCTACTTTGTCCTATCTTCTCATCAGCAATGCTATTCACATGTTGTCCCCTGTCCCACTCCCCCTGTGGAGTGTAACTCTTTCAGATGCCCCGATGACAGCTGGACCCTCTCCTCCTCCCCGCCTGGCCCTCCTCCTCGCCCGGCTCTCATCCTCCTCGCCTGGCCGATTTTTCTTGTTTTGTCTGATTTTTCCTGTTGTTTTGTTTTTGTGTGTAGTCAGCACGGTGGCTGAGTGGCAACACTCATGCCTCACAGCGAGAGGGTTTGGTTCGATCCCCAGGTCGCCCAGGCCTTTCTGTGTGGAGTTTTGCATGTTTCTCCCCGTGTCTGGATGGGTTTCCTCCGGGTACTCCCCATCAACCAAAACATGAACGCCCTTCGAGACAACTGTTGTTGTGATTTTGGGCGTTACAAAAATAAATGAATTGAATTGAATTGAAGTTGATCATGTCCTTGGAATTAAACCAGGCACGTGCAGAGGGGGTGGCTATGGGAACTCCTGCCCCTTGCCCCTCAACCGCAGACCTATCTAGCATTGAGTTTAAAGGAGCTGTGTGTAAGATTTTAATGTTAAATTTCATAAACCTGTGTCCATGTGATCTGTGTCCTCAGTTATGAGGTTCATTTATGTTCATGTTAATAAAATATAGCTTTTACTGGAAAAACAAAACAAAACTAATGCTGATTTATTCTTAGTTACAAAAACATTGAACATGATGCCTAAGTTGTTGATGTTATAATTTGATGTCTTGAATCTCAAAACTATTATCCAGTTAGAACACAGAGTGAGCCTATCATGAGTCTCTCATTTGGGTTGCCAGTTTCAATGCTGAGTTAAAACAAAAAGGACTCTTTCTGATATACTCATACTTCTGAATACTCCCTACATAAACCCCAGCATCTGCAGCCAATCATAGATCAGTGCCTGTGACTGTATTACCTTATTTAAAACTGCAGAGCAGGCTACATAAACATCTTTTAAGACTATACAGTGGAACATTCTTGTCAAAGGCATATCATCTCCATGGAGACTAGCACAAAAGTTGCATAATACATTTAAACATTAGGTTGTACTCACTGTGGACACTTTGTTGACCACTTCAGGCATGAGGGCCAGTCCTTTGGTGAATGTTCTAGCAGCAACAAAAGCCCTGGTCAGTTGGATCCTTAGTTTCCGCGGCACATCTCCAAACGGCATCAGCTGATCCGTGTGCCGGCTCACGCACTCCATGTATGCGTCACTAAACTCGTATTGAACATTAACCAATCGAAACATCCTCTCCAAAAGCTCGGCCCAGAAGTCTGATAGCATGGACTCCAGGTTGATGGCCGCACTTCCGCTCACGTAGTACCGCGTTAGGTCTTCAAAGAATTTCTTGAAGAGTTCTGCGTTTTGGACGTACATCATCCCATAGGTGCGCACGAACATGTTGTGTAGCGAGCTCTCTGCGTTTTTAAGCAGCTCACGGAAAAATTCTAAGGAGAAAAGAAAGAGAAAGATTAGAAAAAATGAATTATAATATAAAAAAGATTTCAATATTATCAGTTTAAAAAAGAATAAATTAATTGGAGTATTATTTGTTTGTTTTCAAATGTTCTACATTGACCTCCTTGAGCATGAAATAAAGCTTGAGTGATTAATGTTGAGGAATATTTAAAGGCACACTATATAACTTTTGTGGTGGATGGTCTGCAAGTTGCTCATCTCTATGGAGATGTTATCGCTTTGCTTGCCATGTTCCACAGTAAGGCATTAAACTGATTGACTGTGTCTCCATGGATACTAGCAAGTGACACCAACCGCATCAAACTTTTCAGACAAAATACCATCTAAGAAATTATTTGACTAAACCAGGTCTATCATAGGACTGCACATAAATTAAAGCTAAACCAGGCCTAAAACATTGCTACAATAAGTCAAACCAAGAGCTTATGCAAAGGATGACAAAATGTGGATAAAATAGACTTAAATAAACACTAGAACAACACGGGACACTGAGTCATCCGAAGAAGCTGGCATACCTCCAGCACTAACTCCACTATATAATCTATAACATATATCGACCTGTTAATTTGATTCTAATAATAATAATAATACTTACACTTGTAATGCGCTTTACAGGCTTGTCAAAGCCTCTCAAAGCACTACACTATAGTCATTATTCATTCATTTCCACACTTGGTAGTAGCCACAATAGTAGCTGTGGCTACTATTGTAGCCACAGCTGCCCTGGGGAGACTGACGGAAGCGAGGCTGCCAATCTGCGCCATCGGCCCCTCCGACCACCACCTATCATTCATACACACACCACTTTCATACTAGGCAATGTGGGTGAAGTGTCTTGCCTAAGGACTCGATCCTCTGACCTTCGGGTTGGGGGACCAACACTCTAACCACTGAGCCACTGATTCTAAGGTGAAACATTTGTCAGTGGCTCTAAGGAATTCTCATTTTGTACAGATTAAGAAAGTTTTGGGATGGAGTGAACAGAGGAGGACAGGGAGAGGGGGGGAGAGAGAGAGAGAGAGAGAGAAGAGGGGAAGAAAGAGACGGGTGGGGGTAGATGGACATTCCTTGGAATGAAATAGGTCATTGTTTAGCGCTCCCAATGAAGAGTCTGAAGAAACTGATGAGGTAAAGGCTGCATTTAAGAAAGAGAGAGAAAGGAGAGAGAGGGAGGAGAGAGAGCGATAGAGAGAAGGAGCGTGATAAGAGTGATACAGAAGAGAGAGGCGGGGGGGTAAGAGAGATGAGAAGAGAGGGGGTGAGGGGAGGTAAGTCCTATTGAAAGTGACAGTGAAGGACAGTCCCAGAGCAAAGGAAAATGAATGGAATGTGACAGAAATTCTGTTGATTGTTGTCAATGTAAAGAGGCTAAACTTAAAGCAACAATCCCTTTTGAACTAACACGACAAGACAATTACCATGGCAACACTCTACATGTACTATTACTCTGTCATAGCCTATATATCATAAAAAACAAGTATTCAGTTTGATTTTATGTAGTTGAGAGCACAAACTAGCAATTATGAATGATGTTTCAGGTCCAACATGGCAACTACAAGTTACTACTCAAATATTTGAAAGCTGGAAAAAAGTTCTATTACATTTGTTTACATAAAAGCAACTCAATAGGTAGATTACTTTACTCAAATCAAGATAAAGTATTCTTAATATAAATAATTAAAGGCTTATATCATGATAAAGAATGATTCAGGTGTAGTAACTACTTAAATATGGGGTTAGGAGCTAGGAGGGATTCCTTAAGTAGTTAAGTAGTCATTAAGAATGATTCGGGCTTAGTAAACTATGTGTTCATTAGAAAGTCTTTGTTTAAAATCAAGGCTAACTAAGGTGCAGTCAACCGTATAAACATGTACTAAATAAACATGCACTTGCGGATGTTCCTTTTCGTACAAAACGACAAAAACATTAAAAAATGTAGTCAGTTTTGCTAAAAGTTTGAATCTGGACTTGGCCCTTGTCTTTGAAATGCTAAGTTCCTGTTTTGGGGGGGTGCCTTGCTGCCTTTTCTGCCCCCCACCCTGAGCAAAGCTGTCACTTCCACTTCAGACTGACATGTTCAAAAGAAGGAATGTCCTGAGGGAGGGACAAAGGGGGTAGGGGGCAGGGGCAAATGAATTTTGGGAGGAGTCAGGGGCGGTCTCAATGCAAAAGACCCCACTGTGTCGCCTAGGAGACCGGAAACATTTGGATCCGGAATTTAGACCCCCCAAAACCATCATCCTTTTACTTCGATACAACAAAGCAGTTAAAAATCACTAGTCACCAATTGGTATTTTAGTTATTTATTCAGCAGCTCCCCATTCTGTCATTTTATGCCAGATAAAAAAAATGATAATGATAAAAAGTCTTGCCAAAGGACATAACAGCAATGCAACAATTATACCTGCATGGGTAGTTTCAATCCAAGAATGGCATGTAGGAATGTAAATTAAGGTGTGAAAAGTTTGTTATAAAAATTCTGCTCTAATGGTAAAGCTACCAACAACTATCATGCTAACATGCACTTCATGATTATAGTACAAATTAGATTTAGACAGCACATAAGAGACTTATTTTGACCTCAAGAGCTGCTTATACAATCTATCTGATACTGGCAACATAAATTTGGCTGAAATACATGGGTATTAAGTAAGTAAATAGGGTAAAGCACCTTTAAATGTTGTTGGCAGCAAATGGTTAAAGGTTATTTCAATCCTTGTAAATGAGAAATCCGTGCAATGTTAAGGAGCAGAGCAAGGCGTCCTGGGAGAGAGGGGGGAGGAGGGAAGAAAGGAGGGAGCAGTGGGGGAAGAGGGGGATCCAGTGTGGGTCTGCAGAAGGGGAACCGGCATCTTGCATTGTCATTAAAAACAGTTTATGACATGCAGTGAGTGGTCTGCCAAACTGCGAGAACCTAAAGTCTCTGAGGGTTTTTCCCATTCAAAATGCTGCGCTGATGAAAAAGCCGAGCACTGAGGGAAAGTGGGTGAAAGGTGACACCATAGTTACTGCACCTAATATTCAGAAATGTAAAGAATTGTATGGTGTAAAAAAACGTAAGCTGGCTCTGTAGTGTCAAAATTTAAGTCCTCACTGTGTAACATTTATGGTGGAATGCCTAGGGCTGCAAGATTTATTTAAACTGAATTCACAATCGCAGTGCTTGTCAGAAACATCACAATTTGATATTTGTCCAAAACTTTTTAGCCACAATGTCCACTAGGAAATAATTCACAGTCGTTATGGCATTTAAAACTAATTAATGAAATGCTTTTATTTAGTACAATTTCTTGGCTTAAATGTTACACAGTGGGGCTTTAACCTAGACTTAGTATTAGTAGCCTAATCTTTTGTCATTGTGTTTTAAAAGCAACTATAGATTAAATAGTTTCTTGTTTGGTCTGCTCCACTGGTTTATTTTCTTATCCGTGGGTTTCAGAGTGATGAAAATTAGGATCACATCAGGAAGATGAAACCTGTGGATAGACCATTTTTGTAACTGCAATAATTGTAAATCCTGATTCAATCTGATAAATTGCAAAGACTGGCTCTGAATTTATAAATATGTGACTTTTCTGCCAACATTTCCACTTGTTGCAGAGAAGTTCAGTGTCATTGAGAGGGTCAAGTTACTGCAAGGAAAGCTGCTCTAGTCGCCTCTTAGTCGTCTGCCAAAGCACCATTCAGACAGAGGAGGACAAAATGGACAAAAAGCTTTAGCTTTGGCTTGTACCCACCTCTGATTGGAGGATATGTGTGCTAAATTAAATAAAGAAACAGCCAGCACATTTAACCACGAGTCAACTTAATTATAATATTTGGCAAAAAAAAGGTGTGGCAATGAATAAACTTCTAAGTAGCATTTTAAAGGTGCGCTGGTGGATCGGAGAGAATGTTCCATACTAAGGTATTTAACTTAATGCTATTACGATGGAGCATGCAGGTGAATGTATCAGGTCAAGTTACAGGTAAGATCACTGGAGAGGTGATCCTACTAACAACAAGTTATATTATGATGGCCAACTATTAGGTACAAAGAAAAGCAGCCAATATGGCAAAGGCTTAATATTTAGTAAAGGCCAAAATGTCCAAAATTATTCTTTTATCAACATAGGATAGTCCTGATGCAATTATAAATGTATGTATAACTGTATGGTTACTCATCTGCTTATGTATGCAAGGCCTATACTTTCTTCATAGTACCTTCAGGCAACCCAGGCAACCCAGGTGTGATTAAATTAAAATGGAAGATTTTATTATTAAACTTTATTTTTCTTATATAATGCAATGGACTACAAGTGGACTATGAGAATATAAGATAAAATGTTATACAGTACAGATAGTCTTTTGGGGTTAGCGATACCCAGCTAAAACAGAGGAAATACAGTATCCCACAAAGAGAACCACTACCCAAGGATTTGACTGATGATCTGAGTCCCAATCCATCATGATCCCCAGTACCCCTCCTACTTCCTCTCTCATCGTCTCCTAAAGCCTACCCCCTAGTCCCCTCTACCCCTCCTCTCTCCCTCTCTGTAACCCCATAAGCCCTGCTCCTGTCCCGTCCCAGGCAGTAATTTCATCCTATTTGTGCCAATTACATTCAGGTTCCCCCTAGTTCTTGTGGGATAACATTGGGTCATCTTCCTGTCACTGGATGGATCATTATTCTCAAGTTTGGGGCCTATAATGCAAAAAAATACCAGTAGTTTTCTAGATGTGGTAAAGGTAGAAATACTAGTACTCAATATGTTTTAAAGTAATTCATATGTCTATTTAGTTGAAAATTATATACATTTAATTTTTAGTGCTGGCTGGATTCTAAATTACATTGTCAGCCCACTTCAATGCAGATTCTGGTATAGTCCTAGTTTAATCCATGTTAGTCTACATAATTTTTGCGCTGATTTTAGTTTTAGTTTTACAGGTCCTATATAACGCAAAGTTGTCACTTGTGAGGTTTTAGTCATGTTACCTCCTCAGAACCATACAGAGTTGTGTTTTGTTTCATTTACACATGTGTGAGTAATCTTTTATTATCAGTCTGTCTACATCTTCACAGGGCTGATCAGAGCATTTTGAGCTTTGCTGTCATGTACAGGTAGTTTTATGGTTAACTACTGTTGCCTTTCATTTAGTAGATATTGGCAAGGGCTGAAATTATTCAAATGATTCTCGTGAAGGTGTAGGGTGTTTAAAAACACAATGGAGCATTTCCTGTATCACCTCATGACATCACACGGTGGAACCCAGTGTTTTTTGTCTGAGAGAAGAACTCAGCCTTAATATGCAGAATATGTGATGTGTGTTAAACGTGTGCGAATGAAACAAAACACTTTTATAATGTTGTTTCCTCATCAAAAACATAGCGGAAAATAGCATAATATAGGCCCTTTAATACTGGCTTAGTCCTGGTTCAGTCCTTGCTTAGATTCTAGCTAGGTCTTGTTTTAAGTCTTGGGTTAAACATTCAAGTGTATGTTTAGTCTGGGTTTATGTCCAACACAATAACAGCTAAGTTTAGTCATGAGATAGTCTTGGTTTCAGTCCTGGTTCCAGTCCAAGTATACGCCCTGGTGTAGCTGGTTCACTTCAGTCCTAGCTTAGATCTGGTTTAGTCCTGGTTCCTTCTTGGTCCAATCTTTGTGCAGACTTCAGTCCAGTCCTGGTCCAGACCTGGTTCCAGTCCTGGTTCCAGTGCTATATGTCTGGGTGTAGCTGGTTCAGTTCAGTCCTAGTTTAGCCCTGATCCACTCTTCCAGTCCTGGTTTAGTCTGAGTCAAGTTCACATTCCGGCCAATTTAGCCAACTAACCATACTCCAATATTCCCTTACCTCCCTCTGCCTTTGAGCCCTCAGTCCCAGTTTGTGCTATAGGAGGCCTACACAGGGGTCACTTAAGCAGGACAAACATTCGGAGCAGGGGAGGACTATTTCTAGCGCGCTCTTAATTAGCCATGACTGTAGCTCCAGGCCCACAACCTAATCACATCCACCATTTCCTGAGTTTGTTAGTGTTAGCGGCGTCTGGGACTATATGCACTGCACAGACAGGACAACAAGCTAATGACGTGATGTTGCCCAAATATACAGTGGACAACCCTGGGAAGCCCCCAGATGGAAATTAATGGAGATCATGGAGCAGGAAAAATGACCATATAAAGGCAAACCCAAGGAGGAAGAGGAAATACATTAGCAGCCTCTTCTCCATGGCATTCAATACTAGCTAGGCATTTTTTTATATGCTGTGCTGTCCTTTCATTGGTGCATTGTCTGCATTTGAGTTGGTACAGTTATAAATTTGTAAGGACAGTAATTGTTTAGATAACAGAACATCCTCTACTAAATAACAAAGTACAATAATACTTAGATATAGAAAAATAAATCATGTACCTCCAGTTTAGATCTTTAGAAATATGTTCTGAAATACATGGGATTCTACATGGAATCTATTTCAGACTTCCCTCAAATGTCAATGCTCCTGGAGTCATTTACAATGTGCACACTGAACAGAAATCTACTTTTTTTTAAAAACATTCATCGCAAATCTACTCGCAATCGCTATACTTGTCAGAAAGTTCACAATTAGATTTTGTGCTAGATCCTGTTCCTGGTTTAGAACTAATATAGTCATGTTGTAGTCCTATTTTGAACCTAGTATAGCCCTGATTTGGCACCTGGTACAGTAGATAGTCCTATCGTAGGCCTGGTTTAGATCTGTGGTACTCGGAAGTCCAAATATTTCATAGGAGGAAAAAGTTAACCACTGAGCTACAGCAACCACTAATAGCATAGTATGTTGTTTCATCACAACTACAATATACTAACTTACTTTATCAATTTATTTTCTCAATCAATCAAAATGTGTTTAAATGTCCTCTATAACCTGCATGAAATAAACAACAGAAGTGAGAATTTTATGTGAGAGAACTGATTGTAAACTTGGCAACAAAACTGCAGAAATAAGTTTATATGAGCACTAATCAGATTCGTGGGTTTTGAAAACTAAACCAAAACAAAACAAATTTGAAGACTGTATATATCTAAACTACTAATATATATATATATATATATATATATATATATATATATATATATATATATATATATATATATATATATAAACATTTTCTAAACCAGTGAGTTGCTTTTTCTGTTGCTTTATAACCTTTAGCAACATGCCTCTCCCTCATGAACTTTAACCTTTTTGTTCAAATATGGTAAAAACCTCTGGCTCCGTAAACTACAGTCTGCCGAGTCCACGTCTTGGCAGGAGCAGTGATAAGTTTGTTTAGCTGTCAGGACAGGTTTCCGGTACCACCACTGAACTACAATACCGGTGACTACTGCACTAATGAATCATGTTGATGACTTGTTGATGACATGTCGTGACTTGTTCTCACGTGGCAGGTTGGAAGAAAATAAAAGTTTGCCAGAAGATATCAACATTTGAAAGGTCAGGATTGTATGTACAGAAAAATCTCCAATCAAAAACTGTTGAAAATTCAGTTCCTGCTATTTGAATATGTTGTGTCTTTGGGCAAGGCACTTTTCTTCATCTATTAATGCAGGGGTGTCCAAACTTTTCTTGTTAAGGGCCACATATAAAAATACAGATAAAGCTGAGGGCCAATTGAGGGCCATAGACTGATCACCAATACAGTGAATACTTCAAATCTGCATTATTATTACAAGTTAGACTGAACCACTAGACCTTTATTCATGCTTACATGCTCAATGGGACACACTAAATATTATAATGTACAGTAAAAAGTACTGTTTAAAGTAATATGGCCGCATTTGGCCCCCGGGCCACAGTTGGGGGTGCCTGTGTTAATGTGACTGTGCACGTTTTTTAGAGTGGATGTAAGAATAGCAGCCATTAGTGTGACAAAAGAGTGATCGAACAGTGAAATAAATCTTACTAATCTTAAACATTTCTGATTGTGTCCAAATAGATGTTATTGCTTTGCCTGGAATGTTCCACAGTACAGCAATAATGTTGTAAATATCTCCATGAAGACAAACAAGTGACACCAGAGTGGCCGAGTATCTTTTACCAATTAAGAACACTTGTAAAACATCAACCAAACCAATCCATTACCAATTATAGGTGGGTGATATTAATAATGTAGATTTTTTATTAAGTTTAAAAGCAGTTTACAGAACTGTTATCAATATTTAACATTAACCCTTTATGGACCGTGCCTGTATTTCCAGGGCTCACGTGATGACATCATTGCTCTCTGTGCCTGATACCTGAGCACTTCCTCCTCTCCTTTCACTGTGGGACACGTCTGCTCCTCTACATCCCTCCTCCTATCCCCCTCTGTCTATCCCTCTATACAAAAAAGACACAAGACACTCAAAGCTGGTCACCTTACCCTCCTCCGAACCCTTTAAAGGTACTGCGGTGCTTTGTAAATAGACCCGACTTCTAGCAAGTTCAAAAACACCTCGCCAGCAGCCTGCAGTAACGCGATAGGGGCCAACACAGACAGGATATAACCCAGGGCCATCCAAACTGCAGCTATTACCACTCATATGTTCAACAACTTCTCACACACAACGTAAACAGTAACAAGAGATGTGAAACTAGTGCTGTTACACACTTCCTCCGATTCTGTAGCTGTGGGACCAAAAAAATCTACATTATATTAAGAGATTTAAAGCACTATATAACTTTCCAACACTGAACTTATCTATCCTACGTTCATTCAATTGCAGGTGTTTTAATCGCATCATGATTAGGATAAAGAGCAGAAAGAGGAAAAAGGAAGCAGGAAATTGCATCTGGCTGGAGTACACACACTGCTCTGAGATGACAGCACTGCCCACTCACCTGTAGAGTTTCTGATCGTTTCGGGGAATTTTATATTCATTTTCTGATACATTATGCCATTTTCTGATCCATGTTATAATGTTGTTTCCTGAGTTTTTTTCTCAAACTGAAAACACTGTTGCACCTTGTGATGTCATATGGTCTCTGTCCTACTGAACAAAGGGAAAAAGGTAGCTGTTAACTTTAAAACTACCACTGGATGACATCACAGGGTGGAACAGAGCATATGGAGTTGTGGAGATGTAGACAGACGTATAATAAAGGGTTACTTAAACATGTCTGAATGAATACCACTCCGGGCGCTCTAACATGGCTAAAAGCTCACAAGTTTATGTCAATAGGGACTTAATTTTTTAAAGTGACTATATAGATTCCCCACAATGTGATACTTGCTCACACACACGAGCCTAAAACAAGAGAGGGTCAGGGGAAGTCACGTGAGAACTAACAAAAAACAAAATATTCTTTTCAATATGTCTCCCACCTCTGCCACTACTTTTCATTTTGCAGTATAGTACTTGTCTGCTTCTTAAAACAGGAAAACCACAAACTCCTATCTCTCTTATCAGTCGAAGGAGCAGAAGCAGAGAAGCTACGGTCGGCCGCCCCAGGAATTAAAACCCTCGGCCCCTCTCTTCCCTCTCTGCCCCCTACTTCCCGCTTCCTCTCCGTCTCCCCCTCTCTCACCAAACACGACCCCCCCCTCCCTCTCTCCCCTCTCTCTCTGCCTGCCCTGACTCTCCATCTCCCTTTCCTTTCTCCCCCTCTCCCGTTAGTGACTCAGCACTGGTTCTCATGCAGTGCCCGCCCCCCAAAGACAGTAACCCAATACCCGAGAGCACAGGGGGACTGAGGCGGGCCCTGTCCCAGCCTGTGTGGTCCCGGCTAGGGCAGAGGAAGCAGAGACGCTGGGGGACAGGTGGGCACACAGACACAGTGACTCCGAAACAGGACAGGTGGGGGCATCCGTCAAATCAAAAAACTCAAATTGTGTGAAGTTAAATGGGTTATATTCAACAGTAAGGCTGTTTGATGTTTTGTGATTATATTAGCATTTTTGCCTTTTTAACTGCACAATGTAACTTTTTATAGGGCTGCAACAAGTAAATAATCGCAACAAATCGATTATTGAAATAACCATCAACTAATTTAGTAATCAAATAATCATTAACTGGTCTATAAACAGACGTGCTTTGCCTGGAATGTTCCACAATACAGCATTAAACCCATCTATTGCCATGAGACAAGCAGGTAATGCCACCAGGCCAAGTTTCAAATTGGTGTGAGCATGGCCCCTTCCCCACTGAATCTCAGAATGCATGTTATTACTTTATTATTTTTATATGGCTGTAATTTAATAAATGCCAGATATAGACCATGTTTAATTACACTGTGGAACACACCAGGTAAAGCAATAACATCGCCATACAAACAAGCAGGTGTCAGATACACCACCAGAAAAATTACATAGAGGGCTTTAAAATTACACTGAGCTAATAAACAAATGCATTTCAGAACATATAGCAGGTTTTATAAGACCTCATGAGGACAAGATGTTGTATAGAGTAGAAATCATAAAATAACCTAAATACTTGTGACCAATGATATTACATAATATCTCATTGTTAAAAAAAAGGTTTGGGGGGTTAAAATGTCTGCCCCAGACCACAGATTTTCAAACAGTGGCAGGTGCACCCGAGCAACAGATGAAGTCTGCAGGGGCCATTTGGACATTTGTTGGCTCAGTTGGTCAAAATAAAGCATGAACCTACCTTCTGAATCCTGATGCAGTTTTTATCTTTTACAAAAAATAAACCACAATAAAACTGATAGAAAAGTAAGACGATCGACGGTAGTAGTATTGGTTACTAACTATTGCCCAGCACTAGGTAAACAGATATAAAAAGCCAAAAGATTATTGTGACTAGCACTGGAGTTGTAGAAATATGATTTATCAGTGTTCAGGTTTTTTTTTTTGTTTTTTTTTTATGTTTTTGTCATGATGCCTGCATTTTCTATCTCCCTGTGTGCTCTCCCCCTCCCCTACCTGTCTGAATCCGGAGCTGGGCGGAGTTCCTACTCCTCCCATGCGCACCTGGAGCGCATTAGCGCAATCATCACCACCTGCTGTCGAGTATATGAGGGCTCGGCAGAAGACACTCAGAGCCAGACCGTCCGCATGTAAACGTGAAATAAATGTTCCAGCTCAAGTTTGTATCCTGTTACCTGCCAACTCGTGTCTTACCGGATTTTGCTGTTTCCCAGATTCCTGCTCCCTCCCTCACTCGCTCCTGCTCCTGACCCTGCGCTCCAGGCCTGCTTCCCATCTCCTGCCCTGGGTCTCGCTCTGGATTACTCCTGCCCGGCCCTCCCTGGTCTCGTCTCCAGTCCTGTCTTGCTCCGGCCCTGGCTGTCTCCGTGTCTGCTCTGGACTACCTCCGCTTGGCTTGCTCTATTCCCGTGCCCGATCCTGTCCTCGTCTGGTCCTGGTTTTCACCGTTCCTGCTCACCACTCCGCACTTTATTGCCCTGCCTAAACTCCCGATGGCCAAGGAGACTGCTGACCAGCTCACCACTCAGGTTTTCAGTCTTCACGGCATCCCGGTGGACATCGTGTCTGATAGGGGGACCCAGTTCACCTCCCAAGTGTGGCGCGCCTTTTGCGAGGGGTTGGGCGCTACGGTCAGTCTCACATCCGGCTTCCACCCGCAGTCCAACGGGCAGACGGAGCGGGCCAATCAGGACCTCGAATCGGCTCTCTGATGTGTGGTATCCCTAATCCTGCAGCCTGGAGCTCTTACCTGCCCTGGATCAAGTATTCCCACAACTCCCTAGTGAGCTCGGCCACCGGCATGTCTCCTTTTCCAGCCTCCCCCGGATACCAGCCCCCGCTCTTCCCCACAGAGGAAGAGGACCTCGCTGTTCCGTCCGTCCAGCACCACCTCCAGCGCTGCTGCAGGATCTGGAGGAAAACCAGGGCTGCCCTCCTTCGGGCGGGGGCGCGCACCAAAGCGGCAGCAGATCGCCACCGTACCCCGGCCCCGGCATATCAACCCGGCCAGGAAGTGTGGCTGTCATCAAGGACCATCCCGTTAAAGACCGACTCCCGCAAGCTGTCTCCCCGTTTCCTTGGGCCTTTTAAAATCAAGAAGGTCATAAACCCGGCCACGGTGCAGCTCCAATTACCCCTGTCTCTCCGGATCCACCCGACATTCCAAGTTTCCCAAGTCAAGCCTGTCCAGACCAGTGACCGGTTTCCCAGATTCCTGCTCCCTCGCTCGCTCCTGACCCTTCGCTCCAGCTCCAGTACAGTCCACACTTGGTCCGCTCCTGTATCTGCCGTTACGACAGTTTTTGGCTGGCCACATCATAATCACTAAATAACATATTACAACTTTAAACAGCATAAACACTAAAAACAAGCAGTCATGAAGTTTAGCTGTGTAGCAGCTGTGAAGGCAATCTGAGGACAGAAACAATTAGTCTGATGAAAGTGTAAAGACTTCAAAACCACAGAGCAGATCATGGGATCACAAACATGTAAAGTCGAAATTTTACATTTCGACGCTGGAAATTCCAAAGTCAATTTTTTAAAAAGCATAAAATAAAGCTGTGATACAATTCTGACAAAAAACTGCTGTTTCTTACAATGTGCTGGCCAATATTGATAATGCAAAAAAAAACAATCACATAACTCCAGTTACATTTTAGAATAGGAGAACTCCATTAAAAGCAGGGAGCACTGAGTGTCTGGTTGTCTACTCACTGTCGAAGTGGCTGTGTCTCTGTCTGAAGGTGGACTGCAGGTTGGTGCTGAGCTGAGACACTGGAGCTTTGATCTCACTGTGGCTCTGCTGGCTCAGTTTCTCCTCCATCTCCACGGTGCAGCACGAGTAGCCCTGCGGACACACCTTCAGAGGGGCTCCTGCAACACACAGCAAAATACACGGTTAAGGTGGAGGATCAGGGATAATAGTTAGTGGTCAGACTAAGAGTATAGACATAACATTAAGACACTAAGGTTTACCAAATTCACCTGACTCACCTGAGCATTCCTTTACTAGATCTAATTTATTGATGTGGTGAAACATCTAATTTAAGTTTGTCATTTACAATTACAACAATTGGAAACGCTGCTATATTTGAAACCTAAAAGCATGGTTAACTTAAAAGGTGGTGAACTATGCAACTCATGCTTGGAATGTTCCACAGCACAGCATTAAATTCCTCCATCAATCCAAACTCCAATCCAGTTACAGGTTAGATCTGTGGGTGCAAGAGATTTGAATGCCACACTGTGGAACATTCAGGCAAGGGAAAACATCTCCATAGAGACACAAGCAGGTGGCCAACCCCCTTCTAGAAAGTTACATAGAGCAACTTTGTAATTGATCAAATATACAAGTAGTCAGGTCATAATACATACTTTCAACATTTACTGGTATCATTTCTACTCTTCATCATCAAATCATGTTACAAGTTGAATAAAAATGAATTAAGAAAGTGAAAACTAGCAAGACATTCATTTTTATAAGTTTTCCATTATACAACTTATAGCTTTCGGGTAAAATGAGACGCCGCTTTCCAGTTATGACAACTATAATACAAATGATAAAATATTGGAATAAAAGAAGTCAAGCAAAATGGCTGACTCCTCCATACTTGGGCCCAGACATGAAAATATGAACCACACCGGCCACGTTTTAAAGTGAAATAAAGCCAAAAATCTTTGTGAAATCGCATCCACAGCAGAAGCAGCAGACTATGGGCAAGGCTCTGGTCTGAAAATCTGAGTGTTTGGGCTTTCTGTGGACCACTGGAAAAACGCCCCTCTTCATTTATCCATACCAGACCAGAGCAGCTGTGATTAAGCTGTCAAATTCAGTCTATGTTCAAGCTAACTCTGCAAATATAGCCATGTCTCAATGTCAATATTAAGCTAACAGTCCAGCATCTTATGAAATGCTAATATGCATATTTTGGTGTCGTGATCTAATTTGCAATAAATCTGGTGAGTTTTGGTGAGTTGTGTTTAAATAGTGTGTCAATAAAATGGAAGTACTATAGACAATTAATAGACCAAACATGGGTTGAACCTATCCATTTTAAACCTTCGATGTATGCCCCTGATAGGTGGTGCATTAAACTGTGAGGAGAACCCAAGAGTAAACCAGAACTAAACCAATACGAAAACAAGGACTATAGATGTTTACAGTGTTTGTAATAAATGATAAATGAAAAGCTAACAACCCAAAAATATAGCAACACAGGTTTGACAATAAAAATGTGTTTCAATTTTATACTCAAGTGCCCTATACTAGGTGGACAGGTGTCAGTCATTGAACTACGTGGAAAAACCGGGACTCAAACCGGGACTTAAACCAGGATTAAAGCCAGTACCTCAGTATTCTAGCCCTCCTGGTTTTAGCTGGTTGCAGGCTTATAGGTGGTGCAGGTAGACAGGCCTCAGTCATTGAACCTTGTGGAAAACCAAACATCGTACTGAAAGCTCCTCTGTTCCTCTCCTCGGCCCAAACATTTTCACAGCTGTGGCCTGGGTTCTGCTCCTGTCACTACACTCCCCATTAGCCCCAATCACAGCCCTGTTTTCACTACAGAGCTTTGACTAGATGAGTCAATGAAGAGGTGTTGGCTTGTCTGAAGGCAGGTACATAGAGGCTAATGCTACAGATTTCACAGACAAATTGGGACAGGGTTCTCACGCTAGTGGTTACAAAAAATGCATTCCTCCTCCTGTCTCGCCCAGAAACTTCAGACTAGTTTTACCTAGAAAATGGTGTGAAGTACAGAAAAACATAAGAAATAAGCCTCTACAATAGCCATTTTATTTGGGCTATTGGATTTGAATTTATTTAGAGACAATGAACCAAAACATTTATTTATGTGCCAGGTTTCAGCCAAAATACAGTAAATAACTTCTCAACCAGTGATTTAAAAGTGCAGTATGTAACTTTTCTGGTGAGGTGTTTGCTACTTGCTCATCTCCCTGGAGGTGGAATTCCTTTTCCTGCAATCTTTCACAATATGACAAACTTATTTTTGCATGTATTCAATTTCAGGTATTTTTATAGTTCGAAACACCTTGAAAAACATGCATTCTAAGAGAGCGAGTTCTCCTTTCCACAGATCTGACTGAAATTTTACCTGGTGGAGTCACCTGGTTCCACTATATGGCATTAAACTTGTCTGACCCTCCATCAGTTACAGACTGTTACAGACTTTAATATAGGAAATTATCCATAAACCTTTCTCCAGACTTGAGACAGGCATTGGTTTTAGTCCTAGTTTAGTGTCTGGCCTAGTCCCTGGTCCAATGCACTGGACTCCAGCTATAGTTCAGTGCACTTGTAGTGTAGCATTGTCATACCAAACATTATAGTCAATTGTGCCATGAACTGCCCTCCTCCAGAACAAACTACTCCTCTCCCTTATCTCTTCTTGTGAAATTACTCAAAGAAGTTGATGAGTGACATTCTGAGAACTTTGTGAAATTAGGTTAACATCATTTATTAAAAATCTGCATGGTGGCTGTGGTCGTTTTGGGCTTTTTCTTATCAAATTGTGTTCTGGGCCAGTGGGATTTCTGGTTACCTCAACTTTTGGATAACTCACTTATTTCTCTAAAACCTCTTAAAGTTGTTTTCATTTTTCGTTGTTGTTGTAATAATAAACTTCCATCGAGTTTCATTAGACTGTGTTTAGATGAGAAAGTCAGTGCATGTGTTATCTCAGATGCTTGGACCACTGAGTATAAATGGGGAGATGTTTTCAAAGCTTGAGGAGGCTCTAGTGTTCCGATACTGCAGTACTGCATTATCAGCTTTCCCCTGCATGATCTGAGGGTAAATGCCCTTGATTGTCTCATTTAAGTGTTTGGAATGTTCCATAGCATTAGACATACCCATCAGTCATTACATTAGAGATGTTTTATTGCTAAAGCAGTACCTTAAAAACATGCATTCTTATTGTGGGCATTGTCCCCTCTTCACAGACCTGACCTGTAACTTGGCCTTATGACACCACCTGCTTGTCTCCATGTAGATAGATAAGTTTAATACCATCCTGTGGAACATTCCATGCAAAGCAATAGCATCTCCATGGAGACAAGCAGGTGACTGACTTTCAACAGCAAAGTTACATAATGCTTTAAAAACTTTTGAGGGAAGTGACATGAACAGCAACTTTGAAATACCTTTAATTCATCATTGATATTATAAATTTGCAAAAATGAGAACAAGGCATTTTCCTCTCTAGTTTTCCTCCATTAGAACATTCACACATTTAATCCCTCCAGTCTGACGTCATCGGAGCACTGGTTTATTTGCCTCTAGCTTGTTTATGGAAACTCTATCCATCCGATCACATTTTTCATTTGTGCGAGATTTAAAAACTCAAATTCATAAGTTGCTCTACAGGATCTGAAAGGGGCGGTATCGAGGGTTAAATGACCCCATTTTCAACATACTGGTCCCTTATGTCTAGTATAAAGTCATTCCTTATCCTCCTGGAACTCCCAAAACTGGGCGGTCCCACAAGCAGCTAGCATAGCGGGACACAGTTGGCAGGCTAACCCAAACATATTCACACATCACTCTATAACACATGGCTCTTTGTGGTAGTTTAGTCGCTAATACACTTCTAGCTTTTAGTGGAAATGCCCCCCTGGTTTTAACACATGGCAGCCAATCAAAACGTTCCTACATTCACGTGGAAAATAGGCCCGGTTACCAAAGTACATAAATAAAAGTGAGACATTCAGTATTTGGTAGGAATGCGGGGGAGCAGAGGGACAACCGTTACATTGTTGGTCCAGAGGATTAGGGCTGTGTAAAATGACGAGTGAGTAAAAGCAGGAGGCGGGGGGACAATTAGAAAGGCAATATTTCAAAGTGAAGAGAGTCAAAGATGAAGGAGGAATTATTAAACTGCCCCATAGAGAATTAATAAAAAGTAAAGTTGGCCCTATCTCACAACTGGGTTAGAATTCAGGGGTAAATGCTCACCAAACTGTTAAAATAAGCAAATAAACAGAATTTAGGTGCACTGAGAAACTTTTCTTGTAGAGGGTTAGCCACCTGCTTGTCTCCATGAGCATTTTTTTGTAAAGATGTAAAGTATTTAACTTCTCCTTCTCCATACAAACAGCTCACAATAAGAATGCATCTTTTTTCAAGTTATTTTATAAAAGAGGGAGCATTTTTAAGGGGTATTAACTGCTAACACATAACAATTAGATCATCATGTTACTTTTTATAGTTTTGAAAATGCTTTATTTTCCGAAAACAACTTATTAACATATTTCACTTTCATTTTTGTCACTCTGGGTTTCCTCTCCCTTAGCTCTCTGTGCTAAGTCAGAGCGCTATCATAATAATATGATCAGCGTGGATTCCACTAATGAAACTACTGCACATCGCATCAAGTTTGTCAAGATGTGTATGGTTTTGTATATTTATTATTGTTTTTGTATATTTATGGAGAATTGTCGTGTGGGAGCATCAGTGATGTAGATTTGTGAGCATTGCACAGAATCTTACGGCTAACCATAAGCAGGGTTTGAATAGGGCCCGAGAGGGAATGCTAAAATACTCAAACATGCAGGGATGACATATCAAACGACTTCAGGTTTCATGTTTTTGATAACGTAGTAGAAAGAAAAAAAAAATATATATATTTAGCTATTTTAATACCCCCTCTTTAAGCAAGACTGATACATTTGATGCTATACTATTGAATATTGCAGGCAAAGCAATAACATCTCTATGGAAACATAGAGCAACTTCAATACAATGGTTATCCAGATTAACACAATCAAACTACTATTAACACTTATAAACCTAAAATATAGTCTGCAATTAAAATACAAATACCTCAAACGTTCAAAATGATTAAAATATTACCAATCTAATCTAATCTGCACAGCAAAAACAACTTTTTCCCTTGACATAAAATTAACCTTTTGAATTTTCTATCAGAATCCACATATGACTTCTTGACCTAACATGCAAAGTAACCCAAACAAGTGATGAAATAAACTCTATAAAAACATAACATCTTTGAATAGGAATAACAGCGGAAAATGCCTTTAGGTAATCTTCACATACAGAAAAATCAGAGATCCGCTCAGATAATTACAACAGTGTCAGGAGCTGTGCAATCTCTCCCATGTTTAGAACTCCTAATGGACAGTATAAGGCAGAGTTTGCTTATACAGTCCCACAACCCTCTAAGGCAAATGTATCTGATATTGTGCTATAGATATACAATGTACAGAAAGCAGTGCAGGAGACAGAGGGGGGACAGAGGGGAGCTGTTTCTCAGGCTCTTTTGGGGGGTGGGAGTTGCTTACAGGAGTGGGAATCTCAATTGAAGGGACATGACACAAAAATGGGTCACTTGGAGGTTAGATTAGCAGTATTAAATTTAGGGATGGTCAGTTGTGAATATTTTGAGCCAATACAATATCTAATATTTGTCCAGGGATCCAGAAATGTATACTCTGGATCCCACAATACACATTTGCAGACCAAAAATTTCCACATTTGCAGACCAGGTGGATTGGCTAATCAGGGACACACATGCTCTGTCTGTATTAAAACAAATATTACTACTTATGAGGAAAAAAGAAAGGAAAAAATATCACAAGGCACTGAAAAATATTTCAGATTTTTGCAGAATCAATGAGAAGACGATGCTTGTTTGTAAATGACAAAATGACTAATGAGCACCTTCGTTTCACAGGTGTCAGTGAAACATTTCCTACTTCATTTGATGATATTTTACCATACCTATTTGTATATTAAAGACAAAGTACCAGTACCTGTCTGTTCTATTAAAAATAATAACAATAATTTTAACTCAAATGATCCGGTTCCACTCGCACCAGTCCTAATGCCTTGTTTTAAAAAAGTGGCAGCAGCAGTACATTGTAACTGTCACCTTAAAGAGGAACACATCCTTTTACCTCTTTCTCCAAACAATTGGCCGTGTCTTTAAACAAACGTGTGGCTGAGTTTAGAGCCTTTCAGTCCAGCTCCACCAGCGCCGGTCCCTTTAAACGCTCCATAAAACAAGTCACTTCCCTTTGACATTCTCATGCCTCAACCCTGTGCCCAGAGGAAGACTGAAAAACCAGAGGGGAAGGGGTGGAAGGGGTAGAAGGGAGGCGAGGGTAAGTGTGGACAAAGGATAGATTAGGGGGACACTTGGGCAACTATTTGACCAGACTACAGGCATGTCATGATCAGTTGATTGTATTGGTTTATTGGTTGGTTGTTCAGATTCTAGTCTGAGGTGCAGTTAGGGCTGGCTTGTGTGGTGAAAATATTAATCATGAATCTTGTACTGATTATATGATATTCTCATACAAAAAAGCCATAGGGAAAATCTAGGAATGTTGAAGTTAAGCGTTTATGAAAAAGTTGTGACAAGGTTCATTTTCAATCTGCATATTGTAAGTAAATTCATTTCTCAACATCTCAAACAGATAAACAGAACGTAATCTCAAACTCAGCAATATTTGAATGCAATTATAAACAATATAAAATGCTAAATGTTTACAACTGTAGAAACAACCACATTTAATTAAAATATAATCTAAAATCAAATTGGGGAAAAAATAAAAATAAAAATTGCAACTCACTTTTTAAACATGCAATACAATCTATAAAATCATGTTTTCTATTGTACAATTTCTTTAAGGTTGGTAGTAACTGACAAATGGATTGGACAGTGAATTAATGATTTCAGCTTCTGCATTGACCAAGCAACAAATCAGAGAGGAGCAGACAGAGCCCTCCGCTGCCCCAGGATTCTCTCCATTGGAGGTCAAAGGTTAACAGCCACTCCTGTGAGAGAGGTCCTGTCCCATGACCCCACTGCCCACCACACAAACCAGCACAACCCCCAATTAGGACCAGAGCTACTGATCAGAAAGTTGTCCTCAATGAAAAGTCATCAATTAGTGGTGATAGGAAACGTTCACACAACCTGCCAAATGTGTCTCTTTTCATAGAGGTAAGGTTTAAAGCCCCTGTGTCACATTTATTTCCATGTATTTGAACACAATTGCAGGACAGATATATTGTACAAGCAGCTCTTAGGGTCAAAATAAGTCTGCTGCATGCTATAGCAAACAAAGAAGTTAAATCTGTCAACTGGACAAATCTTGTTGGAGTAAAGCATTCTGACCAGAACTGAAGAAGCGGCTTGGATGAGCAGTGAAACGTCTTCACTCCTACAAGATTTGTCCATTTGACAGATTTAACTTCTTTGTTTGCTATGGATCAGACCTGGACGACTGAGGGTCTACACAGACTGCTGCATGCTATCTTCATCTAATAAGGAACCATTTTATTATCTGAGAATTAGAAAGTGCATGTTGACATGCTAGTTGTTGTTGGCTTTACCATCACTGGTATTGTGAAAAGCACTTGTGAAAAGCACTTAGAAACTCACTGCAATGAATAATTAGGATGCCCTGAATGCATAAGGGAAGTGAGGAATAACTTCAGATCACTCCAAACCATTTAAAATAAACTAGCACTTTTCATTGTGGAGCAGAGTTTTGCAGTGACAACAACAAGCTAACAAGTTAACAACTAGCATGCTAAAGGACACATCCTGATTATCGGACAATAAATCACTTTCTAATTAGATGCAAACAGCGTGCAGCCAACATATTTTGAGTGATATCTCTACTGGGACAAGCTTTGCTCAAATACATAGGAACAAATTCAGGTCCAGGACCTTTAAAGAGTAGCTTACATATCAAATTTGAAACACATATCGACAGAAGAATGACTTCCACTCACGGTGAATAATTACCCATATAGTTTAACATAGTTGTACAGTAACAGTGCGTCTGCTTTGAGCTCTGTTGGTTTTAACTCTCAGACATGTCCCTGAGGTCACATGATTCGTCTGAACAGGCTGTTCATTTGGGATAATTATTACCCACTGACAGTATTACACTGGGACTCTGTCTCGTCACTGTAAACACAACTTTACTGCACACAATGAATGGTATGCAATGACATTCTATACCCATGTTAGAAATTGTTTATTCTTCGAATAACTTGTCGTTAATCTTTTTTATCATGTGAAAATACAACATTTTCATTCCTTAAGGCAGAGTAATGTAAGAATAATGCAAATTACAATGTATTGATGATTGCTTACCACAACTATTTTGCACACAGCCTACTGGTCAGCCCCTCTGACCATCAACACACACACCACTTCCATACTAGTCAAGGCCTTTCACCGACCTTGCCTAAGGACATGATGACAGAACGTGGACTGAGCAGGAATCAACCCTCTGCCATTTGGGTTGGTGGATGAGTACTTTAATCACTATTGTGACTTACACTATTGTAAGTCAATATTACAGAATAATTCTGCTGCCACCACTCAATCCACAATCTGACAAAGCAAGTTTCTTTAAATGACAGCACACTTCTGTAATGTGAATAAATATGCAAGGCAAATAAACTTATTTTCAACAAATGGAAAGGAAAGTCCATTTTAGAAGTTGAGAATGATTTTTTCCACAAACATTTCTTAAACTATATAAAAAATATCTTGATTTCAAATCATGTTGAAATGTAGGGAGATTACTGAACCAAAAACACTTAAAAAAATGTAGATTATATTTGTCACACAGTTCAGACAGAACCACCCCAGGTACCTTTAGCCCACGTCCGACACCTCCATGTCAAATGCAGTCAACATGAGACAAAGCTGCAAGACACACAGCCATTATTCTATTGATGTGCAGCTCTGCTTTATCATGTGAACCAGACTGTAGGAAGTCTGCCCTGCAGCTCCACTCTTACCCTCACCCAGTGCAAAGGGGTAATTATCCACAGGAGGGGGATAAGAAAGGGGAGGGGGGATAGAGAGAGGGGAGGGGGCTGGGGGGGCATCATAGAAGAAAAAATTTAGGCAACTGTCATGTACGGATCACATGAAACCAAGCTTTGTTGAGGCATAGCTAAAAGCTGCAAAATATAACATTTCTGATGTCACCTCCTGCTTGTGTCCATAAAAATGGTATTGCCTTGCCTGAGATGCTCCGTAATGGCATTAAACATCTTCACAGAGACAAGGAGGTTCCGGCACTAGGCCAAGCAAGTTACAGGTTTGATCAGTGGAGAAGTGACCCTGGTCACAGTAAGAATGCAGGCTTTTCAAGATAGGTTTCTGTAGCAATGAAAACACCTTTAACTGAATACATGCAGGATGCAATTATATAAGGTATACATTTATTTGAGAAGTGGTATAACCAAAAGGAATGAGCATTACCATAACAAAGACAACCGCAAACTTCATTCCCGTAAACAAATTGCTAGATGTTGTAGACCCAAACAAGCCCATATGGGTACAGGTGAAATGACACTAGAAATGAATAACCCTAATCACAGCAATTTCTTTTAGTAAAAGTTTATTTCTTGTTGAAACTTGTTTTTAAAATGTCTGTAATCTGTAAGGGCCGTATAGTTACAGGATGATTGGATTCTCAAAAATGTATTTCTAGTTTCAGTAGTGGTGAACTTGGCAAAAAAATGAAAACTTCAAGGTATCAAGATGTTTTATCAGCAGCCTAATAATGTGTATGAGAAAGCTACTGAAAGGTTGACAACTGAAAATGAGATCTAATACGGTCTT
Source organism: Periophthalmus magnuspinnatus (assembly GCF_009829125.3). Taxonomy (NCBI): domain Eukaryota; kingdom Metazoa; phylum Chordata; class Actinopteri; order Gobiiformes; family Gobiidae; genus Periophthalmus; species Periophthalmus magnuspinnatus. The sequence continues at coordinate 10,648,583 of NC_047135.1, read as the reverse complement.
ATTTATAGATTCAATCGAAGTAGTGTATTGGACTAAAACAATGTAGCCAAATAAAAAGATCAACTTTGGCTGCACTATATAACTTTTCTGTTAGGGATCAGCCACCTGAAAAGTTGTCTCTATAGAGATGTCACTGCATTGCCTGGAATGTCTCAAAGTATGGCACAAAATCTATATATATAGTATTTATTCAATTAGGCGTCTTATTGCTCAAATGTATTGCTCTATGGAGAGACAAGTTTATAATACAAGTAATGCCATACAGTGGAACATTCCAAGCAAAGCAATAATAACCTGTAGACAATCAATGCAAAATATATTCAGGAGAACACGTACTGCAATATATATTTTTATAATCAAGTGGTTGACCAAAGAACCATTTTCCTACTGAGGTCATCAAAGCAAAATCTAGGGGTATTAAGGGTTTTTTTAAATCCAATTTTAGGGGGGAAAACACGGATTATTCATTTCTTAGTATAAAAAGTAAATATTTTGCAATAGACTGTCCCAAAGAAAACTATTTTGATCCCAAAGATGATAAAGTTGTTAAAGCAATGACTTTGCTCTCTGAGTTCAACACCACCATTTAACCAATAGTCTCATCTTATTTACAACCTCCAGGGATAGCTGCGAGTGAAAGTCAATCACAAACACTTTGGCTTGGCTGCTGCTGGTTTGACCGCAGACTCTTGCTCAAAGGCATGCAGCCAGGAGCCACTAAAGAACAAACAGGGAAAGTACGGCGTGTTCATTTCAGATACAGGCTTTCCTATACGAATCAAAGAAGACCCACAGAAAACCAAGAGTCAGTTGAGGAGAATTGTGCAACAGTTTTAAGGTGCAGTGTTAAAAATGTCTGGCAAACTCTATGGTGCAGATAAGGACAGTATGAATATGTATGTAGCAGTAATGTGGGCTCAACAAGCATATCAAATTAGTTCGGAAAGAGTGGAAAAAAACATTAAGTAGTTTTATGTAATCAAATCGAAATCTAATATTTTCAAATCGTCCATAATAAGCTTGGGTCTTTATAATTGAGCGGTCTACAGCCAATCCTTTGACTGTAAAAGCATGTGGTTTGGAGCAGAGTTCAGACTTTGGAGGAATGGATCATTTTTGTAATAATGCCACTGATTAAACATTTGTCTAGTTCATGCCCATGAAATTAAGATTGAAAGTCACATTTATTTTGTTTTAATGAGGAAAAATTAGATCCATTCACGAAAAGAAATTAAAAACAGTTGTTAATTTTGTGCTATATTGCTCAGCCCTATAACCTGTAAGTTTAGGAGTTAAAGCTTAAGTGCTTAAGTGAGTAGGACCCTACCCAGCAGTAGTAGCAGCAGTATTAGCAGTAGTGGTAGCAGTAGCAACAGTAGTAGTAGCAGTAGCAGCAGCAGTAGTAGTAGCAGTAGCAGCAGTAGTAGTAGCAGCAGTAGCAGCAGCAGCAGCAGCAGTAGTAGCAGCAGTAGTAGCAGCAGTAGTTGCTTTACAGGCCCTACATTTTCTAGCAGACAATTTGGGCATTACGTGCTAGCCATCAATGAAAGAACTGTAGGCAGCATAACTGAATCAACAAATGAAGTACACTTTGAGAAATATCTGAGTTGTCACCTTCAGTCTTATTTGCAGTATATGTTCTGTAGGACAAATATCGATCTAAAAACTTGCAGGCATATTGAACAGTGGATCATTGTAAGTAAGCCTCCTCCAAAACCAATTAGTCACACCAAAGCCTGCCATTTGTACATGTAGATTTTAAAGCTACAAGGAAGCAGCTGCCAAGGACAATCAGTTGGCTTCCACATGGTTCTCATCCAACAACATATCTGCCTTCTGACTATCCCAGATGGTTGTTTGCCATGGTTTAACATCAGTGAGAATCTATAAAGTGAGTGGGGCTATCCGTTCTCAAAGATGTTCTTCACTCGTGGTTCAAATGTTAATAAATCAAATAATTAAACAACAATTAAATAACATGGTTTTTCTTCCTGACCATCCAGAAAGACAACCATTTATAAGGAAACCTCAGTATACAGTTTGTTCACCCAATTGGTCCAGGCCTCCAAAACAGTCTGTACACTCTCCATTGGCCTCGCTGTTAAATTAATTAGCCTGGCTTGTTTCAGAGCAATGCAGAAATTGGGCAGGGCCTAAAGCTACAAACTTTAACTACTCCCTCGACTCCAGCCAAATGCGACACAGGCAAAACCCATGTGTTACTTACATCCTAATGCTTATTTCCTGGGCGGACTTGGCTTAAAAATGTCACCACAAAATGCAACCAAGAGCTAAAACGACTAAAGCAGGGTGGGGCCATACGTCCACCTACTTCAAATACACAGCAATGACAACTTTATTGCTCCACGGGCCAAACCAATAATGTCTTTTCGGTGCATAAGTTCTGGGGAATGCACTGGCAGAGGCTCGCTGAAAGTGTTTTGAAGAAAATGGGCGACAGAGGTGCCAGCAAAAGACTTCACCCAAATGTAATGCGTTTCATTTGAGCAAACACAAGTGAACCGAGACTTATAGCAGTTCCATGTATTTAAGAAGTTTTCAAGCCGAGTAGAAATTATATATGGGTTACAAACAATGGGACTAAACCAGGGCTAAACCAGGGCTAAACCCATTATGTGTAAAGCAGGACTAAACTGGAAATTTACTTCTACTAAACCAGGATTAAACTCTGACCACCTTGAATCAAACCATAAGAAATAAAATCAGCACTGAACCTGAACTAAACCAAGACTAAGCCAACTCTAAAATAGGACTAAAGCAGGATTAAATTGGGACCAAACTCAGGCCAACCTCAGACCAAACCAGAACTGATTAAATGCTACACCAGGACTAAATAAAGCAGGAATGAACCAAGATTAAACCAGGCCTAAACCAGGGCCATGGGAGACAGACTAAAGAACTAAAACTTTGAAAAACTGAAAATAATTTTCATATAGGCTCCCGCCACCAAGAAATTCCTGCATAACCGAAGTGATCACATCAGATCAGAACCACTGTTTGAACAACTCCAACAATTCACTTTGAGGAGGCCACTCAAACTGTCAAAATGAAAGATAAGTTTTCCCTTTTTCTTTCGGATCGGATGCTAACAAGTTGGACAACATCCCACATCAACCACAGACACATTAAACCTGAGTATGAGAGAGAAGACTGGCGTCGCCCCATAACTTTTCCCCTTGTTTGCTCCTATGGACTGTGACGGCAAAGAGACCAGTGGCTTTCAACACATGGAAAAAAAAATCACTAAATAGTTTTAACAGAGTTGTACTTGTAACTTAAACATCTGGCTGTTTGTCTAAGTGAATATATTAGCTTGGGTGCATCGGGGGACTGTGCATAGGCTGTGGAAATATCAGCCAAATGAATTAAAATAGTTTTCAAAGATGACTTGAAAATGTATGCATATGAGAACAAGATGGAAATTAAAGCTATGCAGTACGTTCAAGGTTTATGGCCAGTCTTGACAAATACTGGCAAACAGGCCTGTCAACAGAAACTTGGGGGCCTGGGTCAAGTTCTGGTAGGTCTTAGTCAAGTCCCGATCGAGTCCTGTCCCAGTCTAGTCAATCAATGATCCGAGACATCTCAAAGCACTGTAAAAGGGATTATTTCAGTGGCTCAAAAACCTCATTAACCACAGGTGGTCTAGTCCTGGTTCAGTCCTTGTTTTCGGTGCTGCAGAAAACAGTTAGGTCTGTGGGTCGAAAATCAAATTCATGCTACAAGTGTCAAAGAGGTTTAAATTGCATTGCTCTAATGCTAGTTTTGTTCATTTTCTATTTTCATTCAGAACTTTGTCACTCAATCCATGAAGTCAGCTGACACCCAGTGAGTCATGTGACCTCTGGCTTGTGACTAAACACTGACCAGAAAAAGAGCCATTAACAAGATGACTTCATGTCATATTTAGACATCCTCATCCCTAAATTTAGATTATTCAAACATTTTAGCAACAATGTGGTTTTTAAATTATTCCAAAATCATTTGGCTATCTCAAATTGCCCTTTGTGGTAATAATAGATTAGAGTAGTAGTAGTAGTATTAGTAGCAGTAGCAGTAGCAGTAGCAGCAATATCACTACCAGTAGCAGTAGTAGTATTGTAGTCTATATAAACTAAAACCAAGCATAATTATCTAAAAATCCACTAATATTTGTATTGGTTTAACACCACATTAAATAATCCCAATAAAACAAAGCCATTGACTTGTACTACTGTTTTTTGTCATGAGTAGATGTTTTTTTTTTTCCTTCTGGGAGTCAGTTGTTCAGAAAGTGGTGTGCGAGAGGTTTCTTTAAATAAATCTTGAATTAAAATCTATGCCACAAACAGTTGTGAAAACTCTGAGCAGCCAAAGTTGTGTCATCATATGGAGCTGTGAAGAAACCCAGACTAAACCAATACTATGTTACACCAAGTGATTTTAAGCAGCAGCAGCAGCAGACAGGGGCATTAATTTATATAAAACACTCAAATACATCAGTCTAATCAACAATATACTTTTATATCAAAGTTCGGATGTGCAATAACAAAATTACACTTTTGGTTCAATGTCTTGTTATGCTAGTATACTAATACAGATAAGTAATCTGGACGTAAACAACCTATGAAACTGTCCCCAACTGAGAATCCTTTTACATATTTTATATAGGCAAAACTTCTATTACATCAATTCCGATGTGTGCAAGCTAATATGAGAGGTTATGCCAGATGCCCTATCATACTCAACATTTACATTTTACAAGTTTATTTTTGCAATAAACAAAAAACAAACGATTACAGGGAATACCGCCACATTCTAATAATGTTTATGGGTAGGATTAAAATAAAAGATGGAGACAGGTATATTGTATATTTAAATGTTGGTTTTCGGTGTGGATGTTTTGGCAGCAAATTAATAGATGGACCTCATAATACAGTATGAATGATCACGGTCATAATAGGTCTAATCAAAACACCACATAATCAACACGGTCTTCGCCATCTCAGCAGGGCTCTAATACTGCACTACATTGGGGTCTCTGCCTCTGACACTCTGGTCCAGTCTCGTGTCCAAACAGCCAATTAAAACTCAGCATTTATGCACATTCCTGAACGCTATCACCCGTGAATATTTAGACAGAATTCCCAGGGGACATTCCTCCAAACTCGCCCTCCCTCCTGCTATCTCTCTCTTTTAGCATCCCCTCTTCCAGTGCTCATTCTCTCGCTCTCTCTCCTCAGCTATCCGTCTCTTTACTTCCTCTCTTTGCTTCCCTTTCCTAGGTCTTAATCTCTCTCCCCCCTCTTACCATTTTCCATCTCTCTCTTATCCTCTCACTCATCTCTCCTTTTCTGTCGCCTCTTCTTCTCTCCCTCTTGGTTTCCATCTTGTCCCAACCTCTCTTTTGCCCCTTCCATCTCTCTCCCTCATCCCCCTTTCTCCTCCTCTCTCTGACTCCTTCTCTCACCCTCTCTCTTTCTGTACCTTGTCTCTCATCTTTCGCTCTCCCTCTCAATCCTCTGTCTAGCCCTTCTTTCCATATCTCTTCTGTCTGTCTCTCCTTTCTCTCTCTCTCTCCCTCTTCTCTTTCTGATCGCTATGCTGTCTCCTTCTCTTTCTCATCTCCCTCACCTCCCCCTTTTTTCCTCTCTCCTTACCTTCCTCTCGAAGCCATCCTCTTTTTTCATTTAACATTTTTCCCTCTCCCTGTCCCTTTCCCTCTCATGTTCAATATAGTCTCTCTTCCCCTCACCCTTTCCTCTACCCCCTTTCTCTCTATCCCCCTCTCTCCTCTTGTTCTTCTGCCTTGTCTCCCTCTTTTCTTTCTCCCCTCCCTCATCAGTAACTTTTGCCCCCCCTCTCTCTCTCTCCTCTTTCCGTGTGCCTTTATCCCTTCACAAAAGCCTCCTCCCTACACCACTTCCCAGGTCAGTCCATTGTTAAGAAGTTCAACTCGCTGCATTCCCCAGAAAACCTCCAACCACCAGCCAGTCAGTTGGAAACCAAATGCCCAAATCCGAGCCCCTCTGGTGGGCCCGCTCTTCAGACACTGCCCCCGGTGTGGAGGGAGAGGAGGAGAGAAGCCAGGCTTTCACTCAATGACCTTTAGACTACAGCAATGGGCACAGAAACGCAGAAAGCAAAGCAATTTTTGAATGTTGAAAAAAGTGGTCAAATCTGTTCACTAGCAGGAAAGTGAATGCAATCATATTTCCATACTCAAAATAATAAATAAGATCTGACAAACGTTTTGCTAGACTGATCTAACCAGTCTTGGTGGCACAATGACTGATGCTGAATACAAAAATCACAAATTAAATGGTCACAATTAATAAATCACAGTAACGGTAATTATTTAGGTAACGCAGGTAAATAATTTTGAAAATATTCCTCAAAGCACAATCAATATATCTGGATACAAAATGTAAAAATCAGTTGTTGTGTACCCTGCCAAACCAAAAACTCTTTAGCACGGGTGTCCAAACTATGGCCCAGGAGTCAAATGCGGCCATTAGAACTATTTTTGTTGGCCCTCAGACCTCCTGCTGAATTGGCCCAAATGACCATAAGCAGAAACATTTACTGCAGATGTATGCAAATGTCAGTAATTCTATCACTATATACTTCTACAGCAATGTTGACAGTAGGGAAGATTTATAAGCTAATGTTTATGGGTTTTTTGGCCATACTGCCCAGCCTTAAAGGCACATTATGTAACTTTTACAGTGGCAAGTCAGCCAACAGCTCGTCTCCATGGAGATTTTTTGAGTAAGAAACACACCTGTTGATTGAATACATGTAAGGTAGAAGTTTAATATCTTACTGAGAAACATTACAGGTAAAACAATAACATGGCTACAGCAGGTGATAGACCCTCCATTGGAAAAGTTACGCAGTGCACCTTTAAAGTGGTAAAAGTCTTGTGAAGCTGTTGACCTCTTGATAGTAAACAAGGAGACACAGTGGGATTAGTGATCATTAGTGCGTCTGATGCTTGTTACCAAAGGGTCAGGCCACTCGGACCTTAGGCCAGAAGATCAGGGGTTAATTTTCTTTACGGAAACAAAGGCAAAATTGTCAAACACTTTTCAGACCTTGAAGTCACACGGTTTAGTCGCAGTTTAATGGGCGACTGCAGAAAACCCAATGTGGTCATGTGACTCGAGGGCAGAGAGGAGCTGTGACTAAAATCAGCTGAGTGGTGTGAACTGTTTTGGAGAGATTAGATTTGTAACTATTAACTTTTGTGGTAAACACAGGAGCTAAAAGAACTGCAATGATGCCACATAAAAGATTTCAATAGAAATAAAACATGGGCATTTGAATTGG